>NC_071120.1:13645000-13945000 GCF_024256425.1 Clarias gariepinus
ACATTTACACAAACAAATATATATTTATGCAAATATATAAAAAGAAATCTAGGGACAGCACATGTACTGCATCATTCAGAGGCACAAATTAACTTCTAGGGTAAATGAATGTTAAGCCATTGCCTGAAGTTCTGTTGCTTATAAGAAGAAGCTCTCTACTCCAAGACTGGCGTTAAGAGAAACAGACTGAAGTTATTTTCTTTGAAAAGGCCCTGCTGCTTTTAGCATGCCAAAATAGATGGCATCATAAGGAAGGAGGTTTATCCATAAATACAGCTCAGTGCATCTCAAGACAACAGCCAGACAGAGAAAAAAACTTGGTTGTAAGTGGGTCTTTAAGTAGGACGCTAGTCCCAAGCATACTGAATTTCCCAAGTTATACCAAGTGGCTTAATGGAAAAAAAAATCTGAAGCTAAAAAGTAAAAAACCAAAGGCTAACTAAGTGTACTGTATGTACATTTTTGACTATAAATAATTAAAGAAGAAATAGCTACTACTATGTAATCTTAGCTATTATTTTGAATTGACCTCTTATGCAAATAAAGGAGAGGCCACGATTGACTTTATACATTTAATATTTGTATTCATTAAATATACAGTATAGAGTTTAAAAAAAAGTCCCAAAACCCGGATGTCCTCATATATATTCTTGTATGATCCTTATATTCTTGTTTGACCCTTATTTTTTTTGTTAAAGTTTTTAAATTTTTAAGCGAGTGATTAAGTTTATAGGTATCAGGTGCTAATACATAAAAACAATAATGGGAAACTGCATTGTATAAGAGAGTATATTTCAGGTCTCACAAAGTTAAATGTCTTTAGCTTAGGTGTATGCACACTTTTGGCTTCCAGTGTAGAAGCCATATTGGCAAGTTACTTAGGTGTACAGAAATACACTGACGATATAAGTGATAATCTGTTAGGTTGAGATTCTTTAGTTGTCCTGATATGCTTTGTTCACTGAAGAATGCTAGAGAATTACCCTTAAAACAAGATAATTCATTACTTTGTCAACATGGAAGAAAAGGTCATTTTTAGAAACGTATTTATTTCTTAATCCAAACACACCAATTTGTATAAAGAAGAACTTTTTCCCATGTTTTCTTTTCTTAATCCAGATCATTCATCCATACAAACAGTAAAAACAGAATGCATCAGAAACAAAATGAATTCCTTGAAAGAAATAGTCACAAAAGTTTCTCCAATTATCTTTAAACCTCAAACTATTTGATGAACCACACTCAGAACTTCAAAGAGATATCCCACTTCCCGTCGCATAAATCCTTCCATGAGACTCAAGTAGAATATTAAATTAAAAGCTCAATGTTTACACGTATGAGAGCCAACTTTTTATCTATTTCTTTATCAGTTTGATCAACAGTTAATGTAATATCAAATACAATTATACAATTACCTTTCTATTCTCATTTTCACTACTGCAAAGACTACTCTCTAATTTACTCTCTGCAATATAAGCTCTGCAGTAATTTTCTATTTTTTTTGTAAAGTGCAGTTGTGCAGTGTGGTTAGAGGGTTTGTTAGCATCATAAAAATAACTTGGCACCCATCTTCATTTTCCAAGGTTATTTTGCTTTCTTTCATTTAGGGTGCTGCAAAGTGTAGGTGTGGTGTCAGAATATTTTAAGCGCTCGTTTGTTTGCTTTACTGTTTTATAGGATGGTTATTCTCAGCCCTCTGCCTTCATCGTCCAATACTGAACCTTCAAGTTAAAAAAAACAAAAAACAAATGTCAGTTGCTTTCTAAATTTGTTTAGGATGCTGTAATTTTTTTCCTATTATCAACCTGATACTGTGCACTCTGTAGGGCTTATGGTCAATTTTCCTGACATTCCCATCACTTTCTTTTTGTCGGCAATATTCATTCTCTCTAGTGAACTAATGGGTATTCCTGGCTGCTTGGTTTTGCTTGTGTAACAGCTTCAAGGCTTACTGCATTCACTTGGCTGTCACAAGGATGACAGATGGGGAGGCTTGCTCATGCCATCCATTATTATCAGCTCAGAGAAGAGAAGAGTGAAAGCACTACTCAAACACTACCTGTGACACATACCTGATCTACCACCATTCTCACCTTCTCACATGGAAACACATGAAGCCAAGCCTTAACTGTTAACACTGTGGGTTAGCTCTGGTTTTATTTTTAAACCTAGAGCTGGTTTGTTCATGACTACTTAAAGGTAAAGAGTAAGAGTTTACTGGAAATAGCACCCTGTATTGTTTGCAAAAATTCTTATGAAGTTGAGATTAAAAATGTGTCTATTTGCAGAAAACGTTTTCCTGTTGCAATAGGAGCTCAAGAATAAACGGTATGTTCAGGTGTAACAGATGAATGCCAGGTAGATAAATTGCTAGCAACCTAGAAACTATTCTGAGCATAGCTCTCCAAAGTATAACTGACCAGATGGATAAATTAATCAAAAGTTGTTGACATTTTTGTCAAACAGAAGATTTGCCGAAAGATTCGGAGCAGCTTGTGCTGTGTGCAAATGATGCTTGCAGTGTTGATCCCTGAGAATAAAACACGTGACCTTGGATTTAAGCATTCATTAGCCTGGAATTCTCATTACCCTTTGCTAATAAAGATGCCATCTGAAGGCATATCCAAAGCTTTTTTGCCTTTCAATAACACAAACAATACCTCATCCATTGGGAAAGATTTCAATAAGCTGCTCTTTAGCTTGGTGCCAGCACCACCTTTTCCTCCTCAGCAGTGCACTGTGGCTAAGGAGAGACACAAGGGAGAGGAGCTTGTTCCATCCATGGACCGACAAGGGAGACAGATGGTCTCACAGCCTGAGCTGCATCTCCATTCTCTGTGTCTTGGCAGCTAGACATGACAGTCTATGACTCAAGTCGTAGCGCTTCCTGGAACCATGTACATGCACGCCACACATTTTGTTATGGAAGTATGACTAATTAAGATTTTAATCTAAAATCTGATGAACTGTAGATGAGCACCACTTACTTGAGTGTAAGAACAACTTGTCTCCTTTAACAGCATGACAGAAGAGCAAGTTCTTTTTTTTTTTTATCTTGTACTCCCCCTACACACCCTTCAACTAAAACATTACAGCTGCCTTAGGTCTAACAGCTTTTTAAATCTTGTTATGAAACCTCCTTTTTACTGAGAGCAGTGGGGAAATATGATAAGAGAGGAGAAAGTCTGTCTTTAATCCCGGACAGAATTTACTTACCTTTAATAGTATTTTTTAACGTAAAATTTTATCAGGATTTGTCAAAATATATATTTTAAAAAATGACCCAATAGTATCCATGGCACATCACATGAGCATACGTATGCATAAAAGAAGTCATTCACAGTGAGTATTTATATACTTCTCTTTTAGTACAGAATAAAATATGGAGCAAGAGGAGGAACAGCTAACCTGATCTACTATATGACACAAGAAAGGTGGTATTGTGCCAGTATTATTCTCTCTATTGCCATTTCAGTGCAGCAGAAATGGCTCACAGCAAACGACCACTCATTATACCATGCTATTGCTAGCTCAGTGATTAATGTGCAGTCTCTTATAGCCCATGGCATATTAACGGAGAGAACATATAATGCCTTTTGGGGTTTGTAAAAGCATTATTATGATCAATCAATGGATGTGAAGCTGCCTCTCTTATTACTAATGCTCAAAGAATGCCTTTGTTGTGGCTAGTTTCCACTGTAGGAGGTGCCAGGTGGGGTGAGAGCTGTGATCATTCATACTAGAGTTTTCACCAGAGTCTGAGTGACGGAAGAATTCAGCGATGCTCTTTTCAGCGATCTGTGCAGTTTTCTGATATATTTAACATGAAAAGTGTGTCAGATAATGAAGCTACAAAGAATATGTGGCTAACCTGCACCAAGAATGAACCAAGAATTCCAGTCTATTCTGGATTTCCATTAAGGTGTTGTAATAACACGGGTACGATGTGTCCGGAAATCCATTATAGCTCATTTTCTTTATGACTTTACTGTAATTTCTGCTAGAAAGAAAAACATCGAAAGGTTTTTTTTCCCATGGGTTTGTGGTATTATGGTTTTATGAAAGCATGTAAAAACCTTCAGCCTGCCCCTTTGCTCAGAATTTTATGCTAAATATTGTATGACAATAATATGTAATGCATTGTAGCGTTAATACATATGTAAATTGTCTCAAACTGGTAATCTCAAAATGCTTTTCTGTACAGAAAATACTGCAAATAAAATAAATATATAATTTTTTTTTAAAGACATTCTGATGTTGACATTAATCATCTCTCATCTGTATTTTTGATCAACTACTTCTTGTTAAATAATGATATCTTTCTGTGGTACCCTACACAATATCAGGTAAAAGGTTCTTCTTTGCATGAATTCTCTGATGTAAATCCTGCTTAGTTATAAAAGTTAGGCAAAGCTAGGCAATATTTAACGACTATAGAACTTGTACTATGGCTTTAATATTAAACTTGTAGTATTGCTGGAGTCATGATGAGAACAATGCCTAAATAGACAATAGAAAATGGGATTTCATATTTTCCGCATCAATAGTACAGGTATCGGCCGCGAGAGACATGCACATGCAACGTCAACAAAGATGGCCAGCTGCTTGCCTGCTCAGGATCAAGCTATGATCGAAGCACGCTATAAAGTGTAGAAATCCATTGTTCTTGTGCAGAGATGGTGGTGTACAGTAAAAGGGAGGAATGCAACACTACGTACTGTATGGAGACAATAAAAAATGTATGACCACAGGCTCTGTGAATGATGTAAGATGAAATGGCTGTGCCTATATTTAAAGATATGCTTTCATTTTCCTATGTATTAAAGTACATGTACAATTTGTTTCAATAATAATATATTATAATAATTATAATTTGTATGAGTAATATGTATTACGTTATTTTTTACCCACCCTGTATATCATAGCTTTCACAATAATAATTATTCATAGCTTTGTCACTTCATAATGGGACATTGTGTGCTTTATGAACTTGCACAAAGATGCCATATCCAGCCATGTGGGAGTTTTCGGGTGTCTCAGGAACTTCCTAAAAACAGCATGTGAGGGTGAGACAAACCTAACTGCTAACAAGAGATAGTGTTGTGGTTGAGAATGATGTGTGGAAAATTTGAAGGTGTAGATGGCATTTACCTGTAATTTAGTGATGAGATTTCGCAACTTCATAGCGTGAGAGAAGCTAATTATTCACTGCCTATTTCGATTTCTTACTGACTGACGTCATTATATCGACATGTTTCTTCATGGCTGCCTAGATTCTACCGTATTTCTAGTTCTTTTACATGTGGAGTTGCAACATTTGCAAACATTGGTGTCATATATCATAAGTGAAGATCTGGATTGAATGCAGAGTTTACTGACATAGAGTACTGTGCCAAAGCCTTGCCTTCAAAAATCTTAACATAGAATGTTAAACAGTAATGAAATAAAATAATATTTTAGAGACAAAAACATTTGATTTAAAAATTCATCAGTAGTCTTGGGTAGTTTTTATAACTAGAATATAACTGATTGGTAAGTTTTACTGAGTATCTTGGAGAATTTTTCGACAGATCTTTTTCTCATTCTGGTTTTCCTGTCACATTTGCTTTGGCGTTTACTGGCTAAACCTAACATCCTTCATTAGATTTAGTCTCCAAAGTAATGTATTAAGTAATATGTTGTTTTCTCTGAATGAATATGAGTTTAAGAAAAAACACTCTGACTAAGCATCAGTGCCTTAGATTTTTTAATGAAAGCCCCACATGAAATTAAGTTAGAGCCTCATCTTGGCAGTGTTCTACAGTACTGTTCTCCTAATAAAGCTATAAAACGATGCGATGGCTGCTGCTGGACGCTGGTTGCTGGTGGTGCTGACTGCTGAATGTTATTGATTAGTATAATTGAGATAATAATCTTTTTTTTGCATTCGTGCTTCAGCCTTGCTTCAATTTGTAGTAATCCCTTGAGGCTATCAAGTGGCTATTGTCACTGTGTCACTGTGTCACTGCTGAATTATTTGATATGCTTCTGTGCTCATTTCATTTCAAGTAATATCACCTCATGATTTCAGTCATAAAATATTAATAAAAAGGAAGAAGAATCTAATACTGGGACATGAACTCTTCGACATGCACATAATTTATTTCCTGCAGTACATGAAGCAGGAAGTGGATTTACATATTCTTTGCCTTAATTTTTTTTCTTATTTTTTAGGTAAAGATACTGTTTGTATATTTTGATATATCTATCTCTCTTTCTCTGCCTGGCCCAAAAATTGCACATTGTAATATTTTAATTACACACTATATTCACTTTTGATTATGGCACATTATTACATCTATGGCAAACACATGCAACATCACAACTTTTAATTCGACCCAGTTGCATTAAATGTTGGTTAAACCAGTCTATGAACTCTTCTCCAGTACATCCCAAAGACAGTTAACATGAGGATCCTGTTGTGGCCATTTAATGTATAAAAGTAATTTCTTATGCACCCAAAACCCTTTTTTTATTATTATTATTTTTTACAGTTTGAACCTAATAAATCTAGCTATTGTCTTCCTGGAATATGCCAATGTCATCAGGGGAAAATTTATTGATGGTCAAGTAAATTCAGATCATTAGCTGACTTTATTTTTTTTTGCCATACTGTACATGCTGAGCCTAGACCTGACCAAATGAAGCAACCCCAGATCACTGCATCCAGAGGCCTGTATAGTGGGCACTATGTATGATGCATGCATCGCATCACATGCTTCCCTTCTTGCACTGAGATGACCATAACCCAATTACGTAACAAACAATAGGTCGTTATTCATCGCTTTTAAGATTGCTAGTGACTCAGCTGTACGGACATCTAGAGGAATTTTATTTCACCACCTATTAGCGAGGACAGGAAACAGTCTAGATGCATGCCTTTTTTGATCCTCGAGAGATGATGCATCAAATATAAAGTGAAACATTTTAAGCTCTTTTTTGTTTTTATTTTGATGATTATGGCCATATGGATTTATTGATTTCCACTTTGTTTTGATAAACAACAAAAACACTGCGATTTTAAAACTTTCTTATAATGTGGTAGCGCTCAGCTTCTCAGCACTTGAAATGGTTAAACAGTGTACAGACTGAACATTGTTTTCTTTCACTGATCTCAGGATCAAAAAGAAGGCAAGTGGAAGAGAGATAAAGTAGGGCATGCTTGTCTTGTATTCCTCAAGGGCTTCTTTCTGGTTCAGTACTGCTTATGTATTCATTAGAAAATCATAAAAAATATGCAATTTTGTGACAATCTCTGTTCTGGTGTAACTGGTTTACTTATTCCCAAAAATAGCTAGATCAAACACTAGTTGGTGCAATATTTTGCACGAAGTCTGTGGGGGAAAACTGTGATATGTAATTTATTGTCTAAAATCTATGTACAATTTAAGGGAAAAGGTTCCTTGACAAATATTTGAATATTTAATGGCCCTAACTTTCTAAAGAGGTTAAATAGGTTTAGATGTATTGAAAACAACATCATGTAACATGCTACAGTATGTAGAAACTTTAAGCCTTCTTGCAGAGGGATCATCTTAGGGAACCTGATAGGTTGCTTATTTTAATCATTTTGTCTCTGTGTTACTGATTGGAAGGTCGGGGGTTTAAAGCCCAGCACTGCCAAGTTGCCACTGTTGAGATTTTGAGCTTAAATTCAAATGCTCAGACGTAAATGTAATCATCTCTAGTAGTTTTATTCCACATATTACTTGAAAAAAATGATGGAAGATCTACAGGTCAGTAGTCTTTTAATTTTGAATTCTTTAAAGTGTCATGCAGAGGGAGTAATGGTAACTGCTAATGACTGTATTCCCGGATATAAATGCGTGTGTCCTTTGATGTGCTTAAATAGATGGAAAAAAGATTCATGTGACCTTTAAAGCCCTGGTCTTGCACTATGAGCAAGAGATGGCACATTCACTTCTATAATGTAATTTTGCTCTGTCTAAAGCTACCATGGTGATGCCATTTAGTGCCCTAATAGAAAAAGCAAGCCACTGTTAATGAGTGCAGGCTATTTAGCTCTAATAATGGTATGGGGGATATTCATGGTGAAAAGTTAATCTAAAGATATTCTCCATTAGTGCTTGGGCTGAAGTAGGCACATACAAAATATGATTGAACAGAAAACCATTGTGTAGCTCAGTGGTTAAGGCATTGGACTACGGTTCGGAAGATCCCAGGTTCAAACCCCACAACCACCAAGTTGCCACTGTTGGGCCCTTGAGCAAGGCCCTTAACCCTCAACTGCTTAGATGTGTAATGAGATAAAAATGTAAGTCGCTCTGGATTTAGGCATTTGTCTGCCAAATGCCTAAATGTGTATATTCTCCATTAGTGCTTGGGCTGAAGTAGGCACATACAAAATATGATTAAACAGAAAACCATTGTGCATATTAGACATTGTGCAGTTAGAGTAATTTGACTATTAGTCTAATTACAGTTTAAATTGTTGACTGCCCTAAAACCATCACCATGACCATCACATGTCTCTCATTCAAAAGCTTACATTCTCTCATTCTCCAGTATTGTGTTCAAACCAATCATATACAGTCCAAAATCATCATAAGTCCAAAGAATAGTATTTGAGACCAAGTCCACTCCAAATCTACTTTGAGTCCAAATTAAATCATGATATTAATGTATTGCAGTAGCCTGTAATGTTTTTTCAAGCTAATATTTATCAAATATTTGTAAACATTGGTAGCCAAAAATATATTTAGATGCATGAGACAATAGTAAAATTCTATGTTTTAATGACATTCATTAAATTTTTAAAGATTTCAAAAAAAAAAAAGAATGTTTTACTCTATGCAATGAAATTGCTATACAACAATCAATATTTAGTATTAAATCCTTTATTCTTCAAAACCTGCTGGGTCTGGCTAGTTCTGGTGTCACTTGCTCAATTCATGCTTGCTTGATTGTGTCCTAATGATCGTGTACAGATATTTGCCACAGAAATTCACTTGAGAATGCCCTAGTTCTTGCTATTTTTGTGTAGAGGTAGACACCCCTGTGACATATTTGTTTCTCCATTAAATACACAAACTGATTCAAATTAGCACAACTCTTTAACGAGACAGGCTAAAAATAATTAGTGAAATGTTCTGTTTGTGCACAGGGAAAACTTTAATACCTAGCATATACCACTGTCAATATATACTGTACCCGGCCAACATGTTTTTTATTCAACATTTCTTAAAAGTCTCATAAGCTCAGCACAATATTGAACCCTTGGCAATGGACGACCCAGTCCAACCAAGTTGTATGCAATAACATTATGAGCACCTGCCTTATACTGAGTGGGTCCACTTTTGCTGCCAACCAACATGCCCATCATGGTATGCACTCCACTGGACCTCTTAAGTCTTATAGCATATTCTTTAAGTCCTGTAGGTCATAAGGTAGGGTCTCCATGGATCAGACTTATTTTCCAGCACATGCACAAAGATGCTTGTTTGGATTCAACATCATAAACTTATGTCTTCCTCAATCCATTCTTAAACTATTTTTGCAGTATGGCAGGTTATATAATGCTTCTAAATGAGGCCACTGCCACCAGGAATTACCATTTCCATGAAGGGCTGTACTTGGTCAGCAATAATTTTTAGATAGGTGGTATGTGTGTCAAAGTAACATCCACATGAATGGCAGGACGCAAGGCTTTCCAGCAGAACATTGCGCACAGCATCACACTTCCTCCACTGACTTGCCTTCTTTCCATCTTGCATCCTGGTGCAATTTCCTTTCCATAAAAGGAAGGACATGCACCTGACACATGTTAGGGCACATGCACCTGGCCATCCACATCATGTAAAAGAAACTGCGATTCATCAGACCTGCATTCTCATGTGCACATTTTAGGTGCTTTTTGCAGTAAACACAGTTCAGCATCGGCACTCTGACCGGTCCGTGCCTTTTTTTCTTTTCTTTTTTTAACCAGAATCAGCAATTTGAGATTTAGTAGCTTTTCTATTGGATCAGACTACACAGGTCAGCCTTCATTCCCCTTGACCCTGTTGCTGATTCACCCTTGGACCATTTTTAATAATTGGACATTTGGTAACATATCCCACCCACTTCCAGGTGCCAATTTAACAAGATAATCACTGTTATTCACTTTACCTTTCAGTTGTCATATTATTATGCTTGATCGGTTTAAGAGCAAGTGTAGGACTCGCTCTCTTTCTTTCTCTCTACCCCTCCTTCTCTTTCTCTTTATACAAAAAAAATTAATTTAAACTCTAACCTAATTTTGGATGAATCGTGTAATAGTGTACTCCCATTTCTCAAAACAAAAAACAAATTATTTTAGATGTTAGACCTCATTTTAGACAAAGCGTGTAATAACGAAACCGCTTTTACGAACCAATGAAGCGAGGATGCGGTCGTCATAGCAACCCATGATCACCCTATGAACGCGCCATTATTTAAGACATTATTAACCTATATCACAGAGATACCAATTATATATATTTGCACCCGTAACCAGACACCGCTTTAGGCCATACCGCATCGTGCTCTGTGGTTTTCGTATGCGGTTTGGACGAAGCCCCGCGCGCGCGCCCCGCCGCTCTTGACTCTCCCACGCCTTCTCGTGTCACTTCCGGTTCAGCAACACGGCTAGCTCCTCGCGTCTCAAATTCGCCTCCCACACCTGCCCTTCTCGCATTAGGAAGCCAACTTTTGCTAGCGATGAAGTAAATGTATTGATATATTTTTGCCTCGTTTTTGCTCTTTCCTTTCTTTTTTTATCTTCAGAAGCAACCAAGGAAACAGGTCGAGGACGCGTCGGCAAACCGAGACGCGATAAATATGCTAAAAGACAGCTCGGCTACCCTGATTTCATCCCTTTCCTTATTTTGACATCGAATCCTTAAAGAAAATATCGAAGACGGGCGCGTAAAAAGAGAGAGAGCTGGAAGATTTTGCTTAAAGTAGATCTGCATGCGATAGCTCTGGATCAGGTGCCCCCGGCGACAAGAAGATGCAGCCTGCAAGCAAGCTCCTGAGTCTCACCCTGCTCGTGCTGATGGGAACAGAACTCACTCAAGTAGGTTTATAAACGCCATTTTCTTTCTCCCCTTCCAGCTAGCACAGCCTAATTGTTCTGACGTGAAATAATGCACATTTGCCACTGCACATCTCAAATCATAAATGGGTAGAATTGCGTTTTTTGATTTTAACCTGCAGCAGTTATGATGGTAAGCCTATTTCAGAGCAGTAATCATCTCCGCCTGACACACTACACACATGCACTATTTACACTAAATATTTACATATTTACACAGTTAACAAAAATCCCTAGTGCTGAATGAGCACCAAAGATTTTAAATTAACTCGGAGACACATGACACATTAACTATGAATTCACAGTTCATACAGGACATATTAATGCACTGTGTGTGTGTGTGTGTGGAGGTATGATGCTAGCATAAAGGGCGATTCCTTTCATATAAATTTATTTCCTTTTTAAATTTGTTCAGGAGAGGAACCCACACAATGTTTTACAATGTATGAAAATGGTGATGCTTGTTGGAACAGTCTTTACTCACACAATAAGAAATAATATGATCAATAATCTCCTTGCTTATATAAAGTTGTAAATATTCACTGCCATGCCTGGTCTCAGTGGGTCTACACTCCCCTTAACTCCAAAAACGACATTTGTGTCCCAGATTGCATTTTTACTTTTGGTCAGAGACACTATCACATCAATATTTCCCAACTCAAAGCGAGACTAGAAATGTCCAAATATTCATTTAAACACATCTTCTTAGCACCCAGGTTACAGGTATTTTGAATAGGTGTATTGAATTGTAAAGTTATAACCTTTATAATTCAGTACTAAAAGAGTAAAAAAAAAAAAAAAACAATTAAAGCAGGAAATAGGTATTATACCCTGTACCGCATCAAAACCCCCGTGGGCACACAGACTAGTCCTGAGATCATCTGTATAAGTCATTAAAACTCAACACTTACTAAGAGCACTGTAGATAATCTTTACAAAAATAAGTAATTACTATTTACTTTGTGAAGATGCCCTATACATGACTTTTGTATGATCACTTTAGAATAAGGCTTGAAATTTGTCCTTGACATGTCTGGGGTGATAAGATTTTTTTGGGGCTTTAATGGATTCTGATGTCCCCAATAGGTCTCTAGTTTGTGCAGTCCTCTCTGTGTGAAATTAATTCAATGTCAAAAATGTATGTGGAGCCAGATGGTTAAGGTTACATTAAAAAATTAACTCAGAATGAAGGTATGCAATATAAGGTATAATGTGCATGATTGTAATGCCGCCTATCAAATAATAAACAAACAAACAAGCAAATGCACTCAATCATTTAATGATTGGTCAAACAGTAAATTATAGAGACATTGTAGAAAATGAAATAGAGATGAAAGGCACCACTGAAGACTTTTTTTGTGACTCAGTACTACAGTATGTAAATTGGGGCAGGAGATGTGATGGTGACATCTGAAGTCTCATCTTCTGTAACCACTCAAAAATACCATGTTGTCAAATTGAAACTAGGAAAACTGACAATCAAAAATCACTGGTTAGAAGTTACCCCTTGGTTTACCAGACTCTTCATTTCTCACCTAAACACTAACTTGGTTACATTTCCGTTCCATCAATTATCAGCTTGTAAAAAGAACTAGGAAAAGAAAAAGTGGGTTAACCTAATAATCATGTGCTAATCAAATACACCCAGATCCCTGGTGTGGTAATGAGGCAAACTGCTGAAACGCTAATCAGCAGAGGTCACTAGTTTAAAACTATTAGGAAACTTGCACTGCCCCCTGTTGGCTAATTTATATCTCGTACTGACACTCTTTACCATTATCAGTTGGTAATAAATGAGCGTTTGTCAACGACCTAAGACGGACTATAGAAAAATAAATACGATTAAACTACAATGATCAATATAGGAAATAGTTTTTCCTAGTGTTTAATTTTCCTTTTTAATTATTGTTCTATTTTGTCATTAATGTGCTGCAAGACTCATCTTTACCTTTTAATACTTGTGGTCGGAATAAAACAAATTCAGAAAACGATTTACTAATAAAAGCATCAAAATGATTTAATTCTCGAGCTGAATTTTAACCTTTATCTGAAACATGCGGATGTAGGAACGTACAAAATACCAGATGATTAGAAGTATTACCTTAGATGTTATGTGTAATACATGGAAAAATACACGGATAGTCGGACGGCCTCATGAATATTTAATAAGCTGCGCGGTGGGCGTGGACAGCGGACCAATGAGAAGCTGAGCTGAGTCTCCGCAGTTCTCGTTATTCGAACAGAGAAGGCGAGCTGAGCGGACAGCCATCAGCATCCCCGAGCAGCGAGCATCCACACACACAGACACACACACACACACCGCAGGCTTTAGAGTCAAGGAAAAGATCAGCGGTCATGTCGGAAGCGGCTCTGTCCCCATCCGGGGTTCAAATGCACCACCAAACTTTGACAGGCAGCACCGGGGTGCAGATTCGTGCCGCGCTGGAGCGCGTAGAATGAAGGATTTGGAGAGGAAGAAAGGCGCGCAAAGATGTCGTTGCCCTTGCTGAAGATCGGCGTTGTGCTCAGCACCATGGCCATGATCACTAACTGGATGTCGCAGACTCTGCCCTCGCTAGTGGGCCTGAACTCCACCAGGCTGATGGCGGCTCCGCCTGCGGGAGCGGACCGTAGCACGGCTGTGAGTTACCGACCTTTACATCACGCTCCACACATCTGAGAGCAGGACACTAATGAAATACAACCACTAGAGCGTGTGTGCACTCATTGTAGAAATACCATATTTCGGAACAGGGATCAAGTTTTTACTTCATATAGCTAATTAAATGTAATTAATTGAGTGTGAAACTTGAATTGATCTTTTTTCTAATTATTTTGTTGCTTAAACCCCATCTTTTCGTTCTTTTATATTTATTTAGATGCTATGGTATACGCTTGGTGTATCACTGAAGGTCGTGTCAACACACAATTTCTGTCTGAGTATATCTGGAGTATATCTACACCAATTATGCATACATTTTTTTAAAACATGTGCAGTGATAATTAAGTAAGATCTCCTCACTTGCTATCATTGCTGGATATTATGCCTCATTGGATCTCAAATTCTAATTATGGTGTTTAAATGCGTAAGTGCACTTCTACAGAATGAAATAATCAAGAACAGGCATGTTCAACACGTGAACTGAATGAATCGCATGATGAGCTGTCTCAAGTTCCATTTCTGTCTCGCAACAATATGATTGGTTTCCTTTAAAAAGAGAAAAGCCTTAATTATGTGGAGAGTACAATTGCTGTTTTCTGCCTATTAGTGTGTGAGTGGAAATTGATGGGCGGAGAACTTCTCTCAGATGTCTGCCTAAATGCGCCTTTCCTTCTAAAGTCAGCACGAATGTGTTTTTTCAAAGGAATGTGGCTTCCTTTAAAGGTTCATTTAAATGCATTATTACTGGAAAACTCTAGGATTTTTTTTTAAAAAGAGTTTTACATTTAACTGTGTGGCTTTAAAAATATTTATAACATAATTGTATTCAATAAATGGAGGACAAATGTACTAAACTAGCTGCACCTTTGGTTTGACACAATTTTCCTGTAATAGTGATTTAATACGTAAGATGTGATACTGTAGATCACAGTTTCTTTGTTGCAGAAATCCAGACGACTATTTCACATGAGCATCATGCAGGCAATTTTTAGATCATAGCACTCTTTTTGAAAAAAAGCTGATTATAAATTAACACATCGTATGCGCTGGGTATGTGTGAGAGCCCTTCATTTATACATGCAGCTCCCTGGGGGGAAAAACGTGTTCAGCTTGTGTGAATGTGTCATCAGTTGAACATGGCACAAGCCCAACTTGATGACATAAGCGAAGCATCTTACTGTGTTCTTGGTAGGAGCAGATCAGTGCGGGGAAACAAAATGATGTAAAGATAATTAAGATTTGCAGTGAATCAATTGTATCTCTAAAATGCACCTATTTCCTGTGTTCTCTTTTAAAGAATAAATTTAGGGATCAGGCACAGATTCTCTGGAGTCCCTCTCACTGACCTCGTTTGTCTGTCTGTCTGCTTGTTGTCCAGGTGCTGCCTGCGAACCCGGAGGAGTCGTGGCAGGTGTACAGCTCAGCACAGGACAGTGAGGGCAGGTGTGTGTGCACCGTGGTGGCTCCACAGCAGACCATGTGTTCGCGGGATGCCAGGACTAAGCAGTTGAGACAGCTCCTTGAAAAAGTAACCTTTATGTCCATAATCAGTATATCACCCATACAAGCACACATACACTAGATCTTATTGCGCAAATGTATCTTTAAATGACCTTCTAGTACTTGGCTATTATGTAAAGCACTGTAAATATTTTTGATGAGAACTGCAGACTTGGCACTGCTCCCGGATACAAAATGCTCCCCTGATGTTTTAGGTCTATAGTCATTTTTCCATCTGTTTCCACCATTCCACCAGGTACAGAACATGACCCAGTCGATTCAGACTCTGGATGAGAGGACACAGAAAGATCTGCAGTATGTTCATCGAATGGAGGTGCAGCTGCGTGGCCTGGAGACTAAATTCAAACAGGTGGAGGAGAACCACAAGCAAAATATTGCTAAGCAATACAAGGTATGACAAGATATTGTGTTCATCCATCCATTCTTCGAGGTATATTGATTTCATTTTTAGGCTGACAGCTATCTGCATTTTCACAGTCTTTGATTTTCCCTGCTTTAAATTACTTTATTGCTAGATAACTTTGATTAATGATCTTAAGATTAATTGGTTTCTGATAGGAAAAAAAGTCAAGCAGGAACAAAAAAAAATGTTTAGCTTCACCAGTTTCCTGGAGCAAAAATATAAAATGCAGCCTTGATAATTAATCTGCATGAAAGGCTTGCTCATTTGTATTCAAATGTCATCATGATCCCGAAACCTTAACCTTTTTTTTATTCTGCATGTACAGAGCTTGTACAAGTGTGGTATTTTAGATACCAAATAAATTTAATAGAGTAAATTATGGAAAAAATAGGCACTTCTTCTAAGAAGTCCTCTGTGTCCTCCATAGTGCCTAATGAATCTTTAATGAGACTTTAATCCTCTTTAAATATTAGCGTTATTTATAGCTTCGCTGGCTATGTTTGATGTAGCAATTATTTTTATTAATTACCGCAGTCATTATCACAATTATTTGCACAGTTGCACTGCGATTCCTGTTGTGTGTATTTGCATGCTGCATCTTTCACCCATTTTTATGTTGATGTGTTGTCTTGTGATTACACCTGTATCTGGGTATAGTCTGTGTTTATGTTTCAGACAGGCTAGTGAGTTAGCTATTCAACAGTTTCTCATTTTCTCGCTTGCAGGGCTAAAACTATGAATTATGAATATCAAAGCTGCAGAGACTGAAGAGCAAGTTCAATCCCATTGTAATCCTGAGCTGGTCTACTGAATCTTTGCACCATTTAGTTTATTTTAAGCCAATAAGCACTTTTAAAGCTCTCATGTTGCGCTCTTTCTGTGCATGCCATTGTAGAAGCATTCCATTACTAGATATTTATTTATGTTATGGTGAATTTCTTCCGTGTCTTTCCTCATTCAGGTTTGTTAATGCACATTTTGTTACCAAGGGAACAAAGTAACGAGTAAACAATGTTGTATGTGATGCAAAGCATGTAATCACTTAAAACATTGCATTTTAAACATTGAAAAATAAAGGAGTTTTGCCAATTATTCTTTGTGTACTGAGGAGTTGTTTTATGATCCTTTTCGATATGTCATATCCCACATCTGCATTAGGCACACATTTCACTTAGGATAGGTTAGACAGACAGGGCATGTTAGGGCCAGATAGGTGTTTGGACAGGACCGTTGCACACATGCCTACTGAACCAAGCCTATTTTAACCTTACAGGCCATAAAAGCGAAAATGGAGGAACTTAGGCCAATGATACCAGTGTTGGAGGAATACAAGGCCGATGCAAAATTGGTATTGCAGTTTAAAGAGGAGGTCAAGAATCTGACGTCAGTGCTAAGCGAGCTGCAGGAGGAGATCGGAGCCTTTGACTACGAGGAGCTCCACAGCAGGGTGTCAAATCTTGAGGAGAGGCTTCGTGCATGCATGCAAAAATTAGGTAGGCTGAGTTTGAGCACTAACATCAACACCCTCTCGTTAAACCCACATTAGTGAGATATATAATCTGTTGGGCCCACATTAGCCAGATATATTTACACAGTAAGATTTAAATGAGCTTTTAAACACACGAAGACACACAAACATTTAGAGATCAGTATACCTACAGTTTATTTACGTGGATAAGATGGAGTATAATTAATGAGCAAAGTACATACAGGTAAGTTTAAATGCTTTTAAAACTTGATAGCAAACAGTAGTTACAGTAAGATTTCAGAGACATATGGCATTATTTAACATGACATACATAAAGTGCAGAAGACAAAATAAAAAAAGTTATTTTTATAATGCATAAGTATTATCATTCTGAAGCTCAGACAGTTTTTGCCATGACCATGAGTGATGGAGCTGTTGTTTGACCCCTAGCATGAACTGCTACAGCATGAGTCTTCCATAATGAATAAATCAAGGATTTTTGGATGTATAACCTTAATACAGTTGGGGGAAGAAGAGTTTAGATGGTGTTATTAAACACAGACAGAACTTTATGCAAACTGCCCTATGAGTATGGGCTTCATTTAAAAGCAGGACACTTTCACAAAAGCACAAAGAAAAAAAAATTATGTCATAATAAATCATTAAAAGATTTCTGGAGACATAACTTTAATGCAGCTGGCGAGGGTTGATCAGATGTTACTGTTAAACACAGGCAGAGCCTTCATTTCCGCAAACTGCTCTGGGAATATGGGATTTGTGTACAAGCAAGCAGGGCATTTTTACTGGATTCCAAAAAAAAAAAAAAAACAATGTCATAATGAATGAAGAAAGGATTTCTGGGGACATAACCTTAATGCAGTTGAGGACAGGATGGATCAGATGGTGCACTAGAACATGGGCATGTCCTCCAGTTAAGACAAACTCTTCTGAGAATACAAGCTTCATTTAAAAGGATTTTTTAAAAAGAATTATAAAGGGATATATATCTTAACTGGAACTATACAGTTTATTTCTAAGATTTTTTTTTTGCATAAGTTCAGAGCAGAAGGCAGGTTGAGATATGACTGTAGCATTTAAAATCCAGAGTGGGCTGCTGGCGTGTCTTCTTCTGGGTCAAAAGCTACATCAAGTGGTAAAGATAATCATCTTTAAATAGAGACAGGATTTAAAGAGTGACAGACTATTACTCTAGCTTTAGTACATTCTGCCTGTAGGAAGTGATTATGGTTCATTAATCTAAGCAAATGTTAATCATTGCCTGTTCTCCTAAAACTATTGCCTGAGGTGTAACCATAATGCGAAGCATATTGCTGCAAACTGACATTATATCAGCACCACCTTGGTAGTTATTTGCTTGCATTTTTATTATTTACACTCTTACATGATTTTAGTTATCAGTACATATTGGCCCATAAGGTTCCTATATAACATAATTAAAAAACACTGCGGTAACACTCTCGGTAGGAAATAATGCCACCCTCTTTTTCCTTATCATTTAAAATGTTATTCCTGAAGAGTTCCTTTAAAATACAGTCTACCTGTCTGACCCATATACAGTAGTAGTATACAGTATAAACAAGTGATTTTACAGGGCAGTATCATTCAAGTTTTAAAAGGAAATCTTTTTTACAACACATTACCGAACAGTTACATCGACATGCTTGCTGATTAAGTGTAGTATTTTTTGATCTATTGTTTTAATGGTTGTATTTAGTTAAATGTGCTCTGAAATCTTAAAAGCAAAGCTGTTCATAATTCTCATTTGTACCACATAAGCTTATTAGCCAACATTTGCGCATCAGATGCCTTCAAAATAATTGCCCATCTGTGACGAATATCTTACCGTTAGAGGATTGCTGGAAAATGGGTCACGTTTGCAAAAGTAGCCCCCTCCCCCAATCATACATAGATTATGGGATTGCACTTGGTCGATAATTGCAGATTGCTGGTGCACATTGTAGAGTGGTACAGTTTATGCTAAATGTATGATGTAAATTTTACTATATTTCATAATAATGTATAAGTTATTGCAACTCGCAGTACACTACAGTTGATTTTGTTTAGTAAATGTCTTTATACCTATATGGAAAAAAAGAACAAAAAACTAAAATCACAAAATATATAAAACATATCTAAAAATGTATAAAATGTATACAGTTCACTGGTCTGAATCGCTGGCAATCAGAGCTTATTTAAGCCAAGCTATACAGATAATGTTTCACTTATGAGCACAGAATTGCTGCAGAGCAAAAGTGGTGAAAGAGCTAAAAATGATGGTTTGGTAAGAGAATACTGTGTCTGGTGCTCCCTAAGGATGTCATATGAGGAGAGAGAAATAATGACAAGTGGAGTTTATTTTCAGCCATGGAAGGATGGCTGAAACCACTAGTGAAACAAAGAATCCGATCCTGACACTAGCTTAAGGGTGTGCATTCTAGATGTGTGTGTGTGCGTGCGCGCGCGCGCGTGTGTGTGCGTGTGTGTGTGTGTGCGCGCGCGCGCGCTCGCGCGCGTGTGTGTGTGCACGTGTGTGTGTGAGGGAGAGGTTGAGAGAGAGATAATATTCCACATTCTATTTCACACATAATTGTCTTACTCATATCATCTAGAGTAATTTTATTCATTATTTACAGCATGTGGAAAACTAACAGGAATAAGTGACCCAGTTACAATTAAAACATCTGGCTCAAGATATGGATCATGGATGACTGATCCACTTGCCCCTGATGGTGACACCAGGGTAAGTAAAAAAACAAACAAAAAAACATTCTTTGTAAATTTTTCAAAGGAAGAATAAAGAGTATAAAGCAGAAACTGAATTGCATTATCATTGAACATTGTGCCCTTGACTTACAGCTGATGCATGATGCTGCAGTTTTAGGTTTAAATGCCCCCCTTTTTTTTCTTTTGCACCTTATCAGCATTCTTGTTTATTCCAACAGTATATATTCCTTTGAACATTCCAGGGCTGGGCCTATTTTTCTAAAGCTCATTTAGATGCAAATTCTAAGTATAAATCTCAACAGATATCATTAACTCGCGGCAGCATCATTTCCAGTACCCAAATGAGCACCTGTGTCAGTGCTCCACACGTACTGCTGTTTCCTGTTAGTTTATATGTTTATTAATATGTATTCTATGAATAGACCTTCCCCTTCCTAGGGTGTTTTTGCCTGGGCTTTTTAGTGTACTCTCTTTTTGAAACATTTTGCAATTTGAACATGGACTACTCTTGTCAAATATGACTACGGTGCTAAAGAATTAATCTTAGGCTTTTTCATATATTAATAAATTATTTCAAAGCAAATAGCCTGGGGTGAGCCTGCAGGTATTTTAACTCCTCTAAGAGTAAGATCTAATAGAAAATGTCAGTTTTAACTGACTGATGAAGGGTCAGACTGTCGCTCATCAACTTAAAAGCCAAAACCCTTAAAACAGCGGGTAAAATCGTGTGGTCTGCTTGGAATGCATGTGGTGACTGAGGACAGCTCCACTTGACCATGAAGATGGCCTTGGACTCTGCTCATGCAGGCAGGTGTGTGACTGCAGTTACTCAATAGTACCTGAGTCTCCAACAATGAAAGTGGACTTAAAGACCTTTCTCATTATAGCAAACTTTCAGCCTTAGAGCACACAGATATACCAGGGACTGATACTGTATACAGTCAGGATATCATCCAAATGAGAAAGAGTTCCTTGTTTACTCTGGTTCCTCTCAATGTTTCTTCCTATAGTCATCCCAGAAGTTTTTCCTCGCTACTATCGCCCTCGGCTTGCTCATCAGGGACAAAACAATAGTTACAGTATAGTGTAGTTTAGATTTTTATCAATACACATTCTAATTTGCTTACAAAAGTTTTAATTTCTCAAAATAAAATTAATTGAATTGAAATAAAAGAACACATATCTTAATCTATGGTTAATTATCGTATTAGGTTACTAAATTACTGTAGGATTTTGTAAATTCGCTAATAATATTTTGAGTACATGGTTCATCCATACATTTATTCATTCATCTTCAGTAACCACTTTATCCTGGTCAGAGTAGCAGTGGATCTGGAACCTATCCCAGGAAACCTGGGCACTCATCGGTATTGATTCCAGTTTCTTTGTGCATTAAATATATTGCATATTGAATTGCATACATTCTTAACAAACCTACATCACTTTAAAAATTACCAACCGACTTCTATTATCTGGCTTCGTTAAAGAAACAGTGGACTTGCAAATGCAATTTCAAGCCAATATAGCATTTGCCTAAAGGGAATCTAGATCTCAGTAAGTGGTTGTACACTATACGGCCAGAAGTGAATCCCTAAGCCCCATATCCAGACCTACTATGAACTTTTTTTTGGCACACATTTGGAGGTACAGGATTGTCTAGTGTGATTGTAGCGTTAAGATTTAGAAGTCTTAATTAAACTAAGGAGCCTAAACATGTTCCAGCATGATACAGTAGTTCCCCAGTGCACAAGCTGAGCTCCTGGAAGATATGGTTTGCCAAGTTTGGTGTAGACTTGAGTGGCCTGCACAGAGTCAAACCCACTGGGCACCTTTGGGATGATCTTGAAATCATGTCAGGCCTATGAACTTCAGACCTGACCCGACTAATGCTCTTGTGGCTGAATGAGCACAAATCCCCACAGCAGCACCTTTCCAGAAGGATGGATTCTGCAGTATAAGGAGAATATGGAATGGGATGTTCAAAAAGCAAATATGAATGTGATAATCCAGTGTACAGAAAGTTTTGGCAATATGCAAGTATGTTATATATAATAACCCAATGTAGAAAAAAATAAGAATAAGTTAATGTGAAATCACATTTCAAACAAATCACATGTTTCTTCCATGTTATAATCTAATGATATAGATATTGCATACATATATGTATAAATCTATCAAATTTACAATAATCTTTATACATTATGCAATGCATATGTTTATTTGATTTGTTCCGGGTAGCATGGGAGCATTTTTTAGTATTTATGTTTGATAATTATCTATGTAGTGTGATTCTTAGTGTGACATATTGACACACCTACTGTTTTTTCACTGTCAGGTTTATTACATGGACGGGTACCATAACAACCGCTTTGTACGCGAGTATCCATCCATGGCGGAGTTCATGAACTCAGATAACTTCACCTCACATCGGCTCCCGCACCCTTGGTCTGGCACAGGCCAGGTGGTCTATAATGGCTCTATTTACTTCAACAAGTTCCAGAGCCACACTATCATCAAGTTTGACTTCAAGACGTCCATGATCAGTAAGTCCAGCCAGCTGGATTATGCTGGCTTCAACAACCGCTACCACTACTCATGGGGTGGCCATTCCGATATTGATCTGATGGTGGATGAGGGAGGACTTTGGGCAGTGTACGCCACCAATCAGAATGCAGGGAACATCGTCATCAGCAAGTTAAACCCAGTTACATTGCAGGTCATCAAGAGCTGGACCACTAACCACCCGAAAAGGAGTGCTGGTGAGGCTTTTATGATCTGCGGGACTCTCTATGTAACAAACGGCTACTCTGGGGGAACAAAGGTCTATTATGCCTTCCATACCAACTCCTCCACCTATGAGTATATCGACATCCCTTTCCAGAACAAGTATTCACATATCTCTATGTTGGACTACAACCCAAAGGACAGAGCACTGTATGCTTGGAACAATGGACACCAGGTGCTGTACAATGTAACTCTGTATCACCTTATCCGCTCTGAGTAGACCCTGTCTGAGTGACCTTCTTAAGCCACGTGAAATGTAGATCAGAAGAAGTCCTGAACAGTAGAAAAATAACCAGTGATTGTTCAATAAAACAAGACATCAAAATATATTCAAAGTAATATTAGGCAATGATATAAACAGCTGCCAAAAGGTTATGCCTTTCTTTTTTAATATTTGGACTCAGAGGTCACACTTTCTTTGATTGTGTTCTGAATTTTGTATCACAGAGTACTTGTACAGCTTTGTCTATGAATATGAAATTAAGCATCCTATTGGCAGAGAGAGAGGAAGTATGGTGCAGAAAGGAAGACGTTACTGTTTATTTACACAATCATAGCCTTTGTATCAAAAGCAATCGATAACCTTTTAACGCCAACTAAAGATATGAAGGCACTGACTGTTGGAGGAACCCTGTTTAATAAACAATATTGTTGTGGTTGTATGTACCGTTCTGATTTTCCCAAGTTTTGCATGGACGTTTGATAGCACTGAGGTTCACATGGATGTATGTATTTCTCAGTAATATGGCACATGTATTCGAAAAGGAGAGTAGATTAGCAATGGGTTTACATTATTTGCTGTGTTTTATTTGTCTACTTTTCATTGACGTTACCGTGCATCTGAAATCTTTTGTGTCCATAGAAGTTAAAAGTTTTTATTTGGTAGTTTGGAATGTAACATAAAAAAAAGGAATCTATCAAAATAATATCTATGTCAGCAAAAAAAAATATATATATTACAATAGAATGTATCAATAATGTATTTAAGAGATAGCAGTCTATACTTTGATTGTATTTCAAAATTGACTTCACATATCAACTGTCTTCGTAGTTTAGAAGAGATTGATGGTGGCATCTAAAACTGTTGCGCTTGCATATGTGTTGTATCTGCAATGTGATTGATATTAATAAAAGTGGTCTTTATTTTACATGTGCATTGTCATGGATAGGAAAAAAAGCAATATTGGCAAAATGTATACCTACAGTAGCACAAAAAAAAAAAAAATCTGTTTAAACAAATGCTGGGGAAAAAGATATATATAAATATATATATATATATATATATATATATATATATAAATATATATATATATATATATAAATATAAATAATATCTCCAATTTAACTAACTAGACTAAATTTGACTTACTAGACAAACTATCTTTAAAGATCTTAATCTAAATTTAAAGTGATCACCAAAATCCCAGTGAATGTATAGATTAGCCTGATGAAAAAAAAAAATAACATAAATAATTTTTTTCCAACAACTGTGCCAGAATGTGATGACCTCATCTGTTAGACCACGGGGAAACAGCTGATCAGGAAACAGACCCAGGCTGTTCCGTGTAAGACAAAGTGGCTCATTAGCCATGTGCGGTACCCTAAAGGCGAAATAAAATTGAATTGTCTAGGCTTTCTTGGCTACTGCAAAAGTGAACATCAATTTGTACCTGTGACACACAGAAGCAAAAGTGAGCAGATTAAACCTCGGATTTAAATGTTTTTTTTCTTCTCTTTTTAACCAAAGAATCGGCAGCAAAAGTGTGGGTTCAGCAAGGTTTCGGATATTACCTGTCTATATAGTTTTTTCGACATCTAGAGAAAACAAGGGTTACCGAAGCATTTAATCATTTAATTTTCTTCGTTTCAGAAGTGAAGAGTACATCATTTCCTGACAAAAAAAAAGCTTTTGTAAAAATGTATTTTGCGAACGTTTCACGTTCCAACAACACCTAAATATAACTATAACTAAAACCATACTTTAAACAGAAAAAAATTGCAGTATGTAAGCCTTTGCTGCTTTCTAAATAAGGTTTTAATTGAAATATGAGGTGGGTCGTAGCTTTAGCCCTCAGTGGTGTAGTCTTAAAAGTATTAAAATAAAATGTGAAATGTAGTATTTTAACGATATTCTCATATTGTTAAAATAATGACAATCAATATAATAGGAATAATGTGTTATTTTATGAATTGCTTTACAACAATCAATAGTTAATATAAAGCCCTTTATTCTCCAAAACCTGCTCGATCCGGCTGGGCATAGAGTCAAAAAGATTAGATTGCTTCCTGAAGAACACATGCAGAAGAAGGTTTCTCTACTGCTACTGCCTTCTTTATCCCAGCAGTTTTCTATTGGTTTGGGTCAGAAAATGACCTAAGCCATAGCTCCAGAAGTTGAATAGCATTGTCACATAGCCAGATTTTTTTTCAGTTAATGACCACAACTCTTCCGCCAGACAGGCTAGCGCCAATTAGTGAAATGGCCTGTTTGGTGCAAAGGGAGAAGTTTAATACATGTCATGTTTTATCTTTATACTTTTGGCTGCCACTGTACATCACTGCAAAATTTCAATCAGGAGTGAATTTTTATTCTTTATCTTTGAAGTGACCTTTCAGAAATAGTTTTAAGTCTTACCATTAGAATGCTTCAAATAACATCCTCACAGCAACCTCCGTGTAGAAATAGTTACCTTCTTAGATGCATTTTATTTAGACAGTCAGGCTCTAATTACTTTGCTTTAAACTTTATTTTTAAAAATGGGACCAATGTAAAGGATTCCAGTGGATACAGAGGAGTACCACACCCCAATAAGGGTACAATACACATCCTTGTTTTTTTTGTTTAAAACTGGGTAATGGGAAGCCGTACATGGTTTTAAAGAGAGTGATCAGGACTAAGAGACCAGTAAACTGAACAATAAAAATGTTTTTTTTTTTTTTTAAATGAATAGTAATGCAATTCGGAAGGAATTTATTTATTCATTTATTTAGTCATTCATCTTAATGCAACCACTTTTTCCTGCCAGGGTTATGGCATTTGGTGAATACACCCTAATCACTGGGCACCATGTACACATTCATTCACACCTAGGGTGCAATTTAGAGTAATCAGTCCCACTCTGTGCAGTGATTTTTCTTTTTTTTTTCATTGATGCTGGGGAGTTGGTTAGTAAGAAACTGGAAATCCCAGAAGAAACCCCAACAAGGACAGCATGCCAAATTCACATTCAATAAGCATCATAAGCTCGGGATCTTGCGGCACTTTGGCAGAGATGACACCATCAACAAATTCTTTGGTTAATATACAGTATACATTCAATGTGTTCAAATAAAGTTTTTCCAAGCATGCTCTCTGCTAATGTCGCTTCTGAGCACCAGCTACTGCAGCTTTTAAGAGTTATTACAAGTGTAGCCAGTTATTTATTCTTTCATTCACAGAGCCAGTCACGAAAGTGACTAGAGTGTTTCCTTCTATCAGGTACCCTAATATCAGCAAACAGGAACTGTTACAATACAAGGCTCCGGCTTACATTTTAAAGATGGTCACTTACTGTTAGCCTTTATGAACCAAAGAAGGTGATTAATTATAGTAATCTGTCTGGTATTTTGTGCTCATGCCTGTGCTACACCATGAGACATAAGCACAAAGCGCAAGTGACCACCCGCTGAACTTATTCTAAGCGATAAAAGCCCTATGCACCTATTTAGCAAATCAGACATGCAATTTTTAACACTAAAATAGGGGTTGCAACAACAGAAACATTAGGAAATCTGCCCCATAATCATTACTTAATAGGTGCAGATGGTGTTCTGACCACAAAACCGGAGCCAATAAGTCATTATATTCCCAGGAGGTGAAATTTATTACTGTGAAAAAATGCTTGTAGATTATATAATCAGCGCCTTTATTCATCCACTCCCTGACCTTTTAAATGATAACAACAGGACTGATATTTAATATGAGTAATCTCTGAAATGTCCAGTCGGGCTGAAAATGTTCTTATGTTCTGTCAAGCTCATCAGGCAGAGAAAAAAACCACAGCTGCTCACTTACAGTATGTGTTGTACAGCTGTGTATGTCGAAAGCTGGGTTATTTTAGTCAAATCTGGTTGCATGCCAGTAAGTGAAGGATGCAAGATACAGTATAGATGCACTGTAAAGTCATCAGAAACTAAGACAGCGGTTTGTTGTCCCTGTAGACATCCTAAATGTCCATTTATCTTTTATACTTGGGCAGCATGCTCTGCCGTTTCCACCCTACATCCCAACCCCCACCCCTCTCTACATCCTCTTGCTCTATTCCCATATGAATGGATTTGCTTTTAACTACTGCTTCAAATGCATTTTCCTAGCATGTTCTGGGCATATCATATGTTTGCTTCTAAAGCTTACAAAGAATGCTATGGTGTGTGTTTTCACATGTGCTCATATTTATTTACTTAATCAGATGCAATTCACTTTTACAACACATCACGTTTTATAGTAACCTTTCTAAAGCTTAGTAATGCTTCAATATTCACTGCCTTCTATTTTGACATCAAATATATTAGATATTTAGTTTATGCTTTTTTTTCTCCCAATGAGAGACATTAAAATTGTGTTTAAAGCAAACATTTTCTTAACAAAAAATATAATCAGCTTACATTTTATATCACCATCATTTTAGTGCATAATGGTTTTACACTTCAGATGTTGCAAACCACAATAAGTACCTTTTTGAGTCTGGCACTTACAGTACACCTGAGGCAAAACTTTACCCACTGCTAATGAATATATAAGGTTTAAATCTAATTGCTGCCACTGGTGACAAATCTGCAAGTTTTTAAAAAGGAAAAAATAGAGCATTCATAAAGTTTTGTCAAATACTATGTCAGTGTAATATTTTCAAACAGGCAAAAATGTTAATACAAGAATAAAGCTTACTCCAGAGGAATGGGTAGTACATGGAAAACTCAAAAGCAGCTCATGTTCATATGGGTTCTGCTATGTGATTAAACAAAATTGTATTATATTGTATTGTATTGTATTGTATTGTATTGTATTGTAAATGCGTATCTCACCTTATTCTTACAGCACCATCCCCCCTTTCTTCCAACCTACGGTGTGTGCACATACAGCAGCCCCAGTGCAACACCTCGCCTATGACTGATAATGGCTTTCAGAAAGCTGAGCATCTGCTCTATGCTATTTTTACCCCTTATTTCCTAGTTCAGCTCTGTATTGGGGAAAGTGCTAGGGGCAACACATCATACAACTACAAAGACTGAAGCCGCTCCTGAAGGATGTCAGTCTTAACACTGCTGGAATTATCCAGACCTGTCCACACTACAGTAGTATAATCTGGAAGACTACATGAACACATGACAATGCAATCCATATTAATGATTAATTTTCCTGCTATGTTTTATTTCAAAGTGAATGACTAGTAGTACCACATCACAGCTCCAGGCTCCCTGGTCTGATCCTAAGCCCACATTACTGTCTGCGTGGAGTTTTTGTGCATCTTTTATCTCTGATGAATTTCCTCCAGGTTCTCCTTGTTCCTCCAACGTGGCTATAATTTGCCTCAGGTATGATTGTGTGTATCTGTGTGTGGTACCCTGGGATGTTATGTTATTACTATTATACAATTCAGGGTATATTCCAGATTCCAGTTAAGCCCATTGTTCTAGGCATAAACTCTATTGTATAGGATGCCTTTGTAAACTATATTATAGGCTCCCTTTATTGGAAGGAAGTAAAACATGTAAAACATGGTACAGCTTGACAATGCCCCTCTCCACCAGACGAGGTCCATGAAGCATGAAACATTTTTGCACAGTTGGAAGTGATCAACAGAGATTCCTGATTTCAACTAAAATGAACATCTTTCGGATGAAGTGGTACACAGGCTGCACCACAGGCCTCTTTGCCCAACAGTGCCTGGTCTCATTAATAGACTTCTGGCACAATAAACATAAATCCCCAAAGTAACTTTTAAAAATTTGGTGGAAAGTCTTATCAGAAGAGTTACCCGAGAAGGTTATTATATCAGGGGAGATTAAATCTGCAATGGGATGTTCGAAAAATATATGAGTGACATAGACCCTCCAGGTTTGGGGTTCAATTCCTGCCTCAGGTCTGTGTGTGTAGAATTTGCATGTGTGTGTGTATGCTTCTGTGACCTACAGTATGATGGATTGGAATACCATTCAGATTGTACCACCCCCTTGTGTCCCGAGTTTTCCCACAGGGAAAAGGCTCCAGGCTTTTTGTGACCCTGAACAGGCTATAGGGAGTAAGTAGGAGAATTTCACTGTGCTGGAATGTTTATGTGAAATACACATAATATATAAAATATAAAGTCATAAATCATAAAATATAAATTCATCTTTTGACCAGATAGTGTGTGAGTATTTTGGCATACTTTTCCTAGCTAGGCCAATTTAGCAAATGCGCATTGTTTTCCCTGTGGTTTAACGTCAGCTTGAATGTTAAATTTATCTCAGATTTTAAATCATCTCCTGATGTGATAAACAGCCTTGTGTAGCTAAAGGCTACATTAATTATCACTTATTGCATTACGCAACATGATACTGACTTAATTCCCAAGTATGTAGGATGATGTTTGACATTAATATAAGAATCCAAGTTAGAATAATTAAAATTCTAATAAATGACAATGTACTGTTCCCTGACTATAATACGGTTAGAGTGACGTGCTCTGAAGCTCTGTCAGCTTATCAGCATGAAAGCACTTTCTGTTTTATTCTGTTTTAGTCAACTTTTGCTCAACTGAATTATTTGATGCTTTTTTTCATCTAATATTCATTGATAACTGTTTCTCTCCAAGGTCTCTCCTGCATTAGACCACACAGAAAAACCCAACTGCTGCCCTATTATTCTGGTTAAAAGGTATAAAATAGGAAGAAATGAAAAACTAAGAACATGCAAATGTAATGAGTAATGATGAATGTTTCTCATTTATATGCTGCATGTCTGTGCAATGTGGGATGTTCTACTTTCACAGGGATCCCACTCATCCATTAATTAACACCAGAATCCTAGGCTCATGGTCTTCGTGCGGTTTTTGTAGAGCATATTTTAGGATCAAGAATAAGACATTACTTAGTCACAAGAAGATGAATTTTAAAAGACTATAAAGGCATTAGAAGTCAGGACTCGACAGTACTGTAAACAAGAGCAGAACATGAGAACTGACAGTGAAGAGAGGCTTATTCCGCTGGCAATCTAAGTCCCACTATGATTTACAAATCACAATTGCTGCAGGAATATACAGTGATAATGAGTTCCCTTGAATTGAATGCAAATGCTGTAAGATGACTAAATCTTAACAAGATTCCAAGGCCAAAACAAGACTGTTTATAATTGAAATGCTACTATATAACTCCTGCTTGTGCTTTTGGTGTCCATATAGCTGCAGTACACCATGGTTGATGTATTTCTGAATATTGCATAAGCACCCTTGTGGCACAAGAACATTGCAAACAGTGCAACAGCACAACTCCGACAAGGTGTCCTTATGAAATATTTTGTTATTTTACCATAACCAATGTTTTTACAGCCTTGTATGAGTGCAGATATTCTATACAATGATATATAATGCTAATTTACAGCATTATAATGTTGGTTTGGTTTATTTTCTTTTGTTCAAATATATGTCTTTGTCAAGTCATGAAAGACCCACCTATACACAAATCTAGATGAATTATATTCATGTTAAGCTATTAATGGTTCACAGTGATGAATTGCTGTGCTTTAATTACATATCGGAAAGCAATTACTAGCTGTTCAGAGTGTACACAAAATGTTGGTTTCATTGGTCTTTTTAATACTGTGATTAGTCGCTGGTGGAATGCAAAATGCAAAACCTTGTAGGCATGCAAGGTTTTAGGAATGCTATTAATCACAAAGGTTTGAGTCTTGGCATAAGTGTAAATGTGGATAAATTATGCAAAACTGTTCCAACTTTTATCAGCTTACTAAGTTAAACATAGTCAGCTGTGGTAGTTCTTGGAGCACATTAATGCACTCTTCACAATTTATGTTTAAATACCTAAATATATTTAAAATTGGATATGACAACTCATGATCATGACAGACTGATAGACAGTCAAAAATAAAGATAAGAATGTGCACGTGAAACAAATTCAAATTCAAATTGGATAGGAAATAAATATGAAAGATAAAATAAAAGGTAAATTTAACTAGGAAAGAATAAAATAAAATATTAAATTAAAGTTAAAATAAAATAACTGTACAACAAAAATACACAGTATAGAAAATATATGAAGAATATATGAAGAAATATAGAACAATAAGAATAGCTGTACAAAGATTTATGTCATTTTTGTGTGGAATAAAGTTATATAATATAATATATTATATAAAATAAAATAAATGGTAATAAAAAAAAAGTAATGTCCAGGGTTGTGCAATCCACATTTAAAGTGTCTTGTGCAGTTCAAATATGCTTAAAGTGATTTATTTAAAGTGGCTTGTGATAAAGTGATTTAACTAATGACCACTAAGTAGTTGTGCGGTGGCCACTAGTGTAAACGAATGTCCTGAATCCTTTTGAATCTTCTAAATCCTTTTATATTTCCACTTTACCTTTTTTTTTTTTTACCTTGTTAAATAAAGAAACCAGGATTACATCACACTAACTCAGGCTGTTCCTGTGTAGTTTTTTAAAATGTACATTTCATACCTTTGCATTTTTATAATGTTAAAAGGCATGATTTGCTAGCTGTAAGCCTTGTGAATCCTCCAACGCTCCTAACCTCAAGGTCTTCAGCTGTGTGGGCTTCTCTCACCAATCAATAAAGCACACTGTGCAGGATAAAGATAGTTCCAAAAGTCAATACAGAGACCAGATATAGCAAGGCCCAAAACAGTGCCTCGAAGAATTAGACATTCTATTAATCTCTCTTTAAGGTAAACAGAGAATTCAATTCAATTCAATTCAATTTTATTTATATAGTGCTTTTAACAATGGTCATTGTCCCAAAGCAGCTTCACAAAAAAAAAAATTAAAGATTTTTTTTTTTTAGAAAAGAAAAGAAAAGAAAATATTTGGAAGTGTGTATGTGTGAGAAAAATGTGTCTAGATAATAATGAAATGAATGAATGATGAATGAAATGTCTCTGATGAGCAAGCCAAGGGTGACGGCGACAGTGGCAAGGAAAAACTCCCTGAGATGGCAATAGGAAGAAACCTTGAGAGGAACCAGACTCAACAGGGAACCCATCCTCATCTGGGTGATAACAGATAGAAATAACATCAAGTGTGTTGTGCAGGTGAAAGTTCAAGAAAAGAGGTAAAGGCAATAAACGACCTGTCTTAATTATATGGTAGACAGTCTGATTGTAGTTTTTGAAATGATATGGGTTTTTACCTATGTACAGTATATTATTTAGTATAAATCCTATTCAATATTTTATAAATTGATTTTCATTTGTACTGTAGCTAATGGACAAAATATGAAATATCAATGTGTGGAACAATAATTGGGCTGGGTTCAGTGTCTATATATAGACCCTGATTGTTGGATGTTTTATTACTTATCTCTTTGTCCTACATTCCCCACTCTGGGAAATATCATTTGGTGATGAAATCCCATGCCACTGACGCATCCTTTCACTTACCACCAGCTTGCTCCCTAACTCCGACAGGAAGAAAAGACAGCGCTGCAATAGATGCAGCTTCCAGAGAAGTAATTCCTCTTTTATCCTTCGGTATTAGTGTCAAGCTCCCACTGAGAATACAGTGATGTCTCAGAGTGTAGCTCTGTGGCACAGCATGGCTGTGTATGACAGACTGAGCTATCAGTCTCACTAGAGTCCCAATAGACCCAACAAATCAATTGGCTATTTTAGGAAGAGAAGATTTTGGCAGAAAACTTGAGCTGGGGTTGAGTACATAACGTACATGACTCACTTAACATTTGGTGAAAACTAGTACAATTGACAGTTTGCAAGACAGTGTTTACATCACATTTGCATTATATTTATAATGCTCTTTTTTTCTTCTTCTTTCTGTATTTATAGAAAGATTTGAAAACTAAAGATGGAAAATTGTGAATTTTGGAGGGAAAAGTGGTGCTCCAAAAATACAACGTACCTTAATAATACCTTTAAACATGAAATACCTGGTTAAAACTCTTATGGTTTCTTATTTCTGCTCATTACACTATGGAGGTCAATCTGGCAATCTCCACAGCCCCGCTCAGAACTGTATTATATGCTTAGTACAGTACCCTGTGGAGGTCCATGAGATGGCCTCCCACAGCATGTATGAATTTTGCCCTGTTCTATGTCATGACATGCCTATAGTAAATAATGGTCAAATATTCTTAAATACTGTATGAAACTGCCTGGCCAAAAAAAGGACTATAGACACCATCTGGATTTAACTATGCACATACAGTAGGTAAGGTAGGCAAAATGGAAGGTATTCTCCATTGTAGAATTACTGCAGTGATTTAATATATTTCAGCTGGCAACCATGTTTAACCCTAACTGATGCAGTGAGTAGCTTATCATTTCTTTCAAACAACCATGTCAGAAGACATATCCTGTGGTCATGGCAAAGATATTACTCTTTTTTAAAGGGGTCAATTTACTGGCCAAGCAGACTAAAACGATTGAAATTGGGCCAACACAGTATTAAAACCTAGAAGGATGGTGGTGAACCATAATTTTTGAGGAATAAATATGGTTGGAAAGCTTTAATCAATTAAACTTTTAGTGAAATATAATAATAAAAAAACAACAACAGTAGAACTCATGGCTATATTTAATGGTAAAGGTAAGACCGTTTTTACAAACACACACACACACACACACTATGTGAAGAGAACTCAAGAGATTGGATCTAAACAGCTGTGTAGCCTTAAGAAAACTGTGTACTGTATCAGTGAGGCTAATCAGGAAAGAAGGCTTCAATTTGTCAGGGCACATAAAAACTGTGGAGCATTGAGAGAAATTAAGGGGTCTGATTTATATCTAGGTTTACCTGATATAATGTGATGAGTGATGGGTGCAGCAGGATAAGAAAAGAGGTTGATAAAGTGCAAGCCTGTAGGGGCAGTGTTATGATATGGTGTTGCTTCTGTTGGTCAGTCTGAGGTTCAGCAACATGTGCCAAAAAATCAGGGCAGCTCATGACCTAAATACTGTATATATAATGACAAGGTTTTTTCATCAGTAGATTTTTTTTTTCCCTGATGGCGTGGACATATTCCAAGATACCAATGCCAGGATTCATGTCAATTTGTGAAAGAGTGGTTCAGGAAGCATAAGAAATCATTTTCACTCATGGATTGACCACCAGAGAGTCCAAACCTTTACCCCATTAAGAATCTTTGGGATAAAGACTTTACTCAGTGTTCCAACTCTCCCATCATCTATACAAGATCTGGGAGAGTAATTAATGCGATGCTGGAAGCAAATAAATGTTGTGAAATTGCATCATCTTATCATAATGATGCCACAGTGAATGAATAATCAAAGCATAAGGTGATCCAATGTACTGTAATACTAAAGTGTGCAACTTTCTTTTTGGCCGGAAAGTGTATATCCCTGAATAATAAACTGTTTTATGCTATCATGCTTTGCACTGTCTGATGTATGCATTGTTCTGCCCTGTTTTGCCTTAACCATACTCTAGGCACTGCACCATCACAACATAGCCCAGATGTCTCCTTTTGCACTGAGGATGCTCTGCTGTCAGCCAGTGGAGGGGGCTCAGAGACATCATGCTTTTACTACCAACTGGTTCAGGAACATGGTGCTCACCAAGCACACCCACATGAAAAGCATAATACTGTTTCCACTGCATCGTCTCAGGGACAAACTGAAAGCACCCAAGCTGAAAGGACTTGCTGGTGCCACTACCTAGCTTTAGGGATGCCATGCTGGCTATGCCGTCTGAATTTAGGGACATTGTGTTGGCACCAAGAGTTCCACAAACCATAAGAAGCAGAGACTTATGTTCCAACTCAAAGCCTCTGCCAAACTCCAGCTTTTTGCCAAGCTTCATCCCAGTGCTCTGCCAAACTTCAGCCCAGTATCTGTGCCAAGCTTTGACCCAGTGCCCATGCCAAGCTCTAAATCAGTGCTTGTGCCAAAACTTCAGGTTTCTCTCCATGCCCATGCCAAGCTCCATTCCTGTGCCAAAGTCTGGCCTTGACCAAGACCAAAGACCAACCTCAGTCCAAGTCTCTCTGCCAAGCTCTGACCTAATATTCGCTGCCAAGCTCTGACCTAATACCCACACCTACCCGGTCCTCATGTTCGGTCCAGTCCAGAGCTTGGGGGGGGGGGGGGGGGGGGGGTATGTTGTTTTAATGTGTTAATTGACTATTAATTTGACAGCATCTTCTCTGCAGCATGCACTTCACCAGTTGCATAGTCTTAATGACCTTTTTTTTAGTTGTTTTACTTAAAGTCAGAAATTAGTTTCAGCTAATTGTCATGTACTGTATCTGTTGTAGTACTTGTTGGTGTCAGTGTTTTTGTTTTCATTGTTTTTATCCTGTTGTATCTCCGTTTCATTTGTTAGCATTAACTTAAGTATAAGCCTAAGTCTACAGTTTTCATGATGGTGTTTAGATTTCATGTTTTTTTAATGTTAAAAATTCTGTTTATTAAAGAACAGTCTGCACTTGCATCCTGACTTATCACCACTGGTGACAAGAAAGAAGTAAAAGAATATATGTTTATATGTTTATAAAATCTCAATAATAATAAGTACAGTATTAAATAGAATTATATTATATTACAAGAAATGAAAATTAATTATTGAAAAATACATTGGTGGTAATTGCAGTGGAAGACTATTTTACCAGCAATGGCCAGAGGCAAGAACACAGCCTCAATGGGATGCCAGTTATCGTAAAGCACACTATTCTGGATTAAATATTAATGTTACTCATAGACCTTGAGAAGAGGGTCTGTCATCTGCAAAATTGGATAACATGGATGACAATGAATATAGCCTTCAGCTATCTGTGCTTTTTCTTTGGAAGCTTTAGGAAGATGTTTACAAATCTGAGCAAAAATATAATTTTGAAGTTAGAATCAACATACAACAATATCTATCGACCTCTGTTAATTATTTACTAGAAAAGTAATTTAAAGAAATATTACACAATTTCAACTGCAAAAATTTGCTAAACTTTATACTAAGCAAGGAACCAGTTTGCATTGATTCAATACAATTTTTTCAGTATTAATTCAGGGATAGAAATGGCTGTATCAGGGCATTCTAGAGCAGCACATTGTTGTGGGTCAGGTTTTAGGGGTTTTAAGTAACACCTTTAAGTAACATTTAGCAGGTCCGTATCCTACATTAACGGTAAGTCTCTGCTTTTTAAAAGCATCAGCCAAATAAGCGAATATATTGGATATGTTGGTTTATACTGTGCAAGATAGTTACAGTAAAGTACTATAATATGTTTTACAGTTTTTGCTATAAAAATTTAAATAGGCTTTAACTGCAAGAAAGCACTAATACAGACCTATTGGGCCAGAAAACACCCTGTCTAAGCTACTCAACAAATGTTGAACAAAGGTCACTGTGGAGTATATCCTGGGAAGCACAAGGCGGGAATACACCCTGCAGGGGTCCATTCAGGAACATCCCCCGACATGATTTGGGAGGTTAAAGGAACTACGAGAAACCAGAGGACACCTACAGACATCATGCAAAGAAATGTGTTTTGGTTCTACTTTTATTTTATTATTATTTTTATTATTATTATTGCAAAAGTTTGCTTGCATATTTTTATGTTACCCCAACTGGCATTACAGAGTAAATTCTATATGTTTTTTTACATGATTTGAGTTAACCTCCAAAAGCTTCTTTAAGTTGAACCAACTTAATATAGAAGTTCTGTTGATATTAATTAACCAAATTATTTCAGTTAATTTACTCTTACTCCTGTTTATATATCCATCCTACTTAAAAATGCCCAAGCTAATTCTTTTAATCATTCTCTATACCGCTTAGCCTATTCATGGTCACGGGAGGCTTGGAGCCTATACCAGGGGACTCTGGGCACAAGGCACGGTACATCTTGGATGGGTGCCAATCCATCGCAGGACAGAAACACACCTACAAACTAAAGGCTATTTGGAAATGCCAGTTAGCCTACTAGTATGACTTTGGACTGTGGGAGGAAACTGTAATACTCATGCAAACCCATCAAGCATGGGAAGATCCACACTAGTAGACCCAAAAGCAGGAGTCAAACCCTTAGCCCTGGATGTGTGAAGCGGAATTGGGAACTACTATGCCCCTATGTAATTGTTACCATAATTTTATTGAGTAATTATTTAAAAGTTATTAACTTAGTTTTACCAGTACTGTTGTCCAGTCTTACTAACTTATCAAACAATTTTATTGCAAAGCTGTACCCATTGTATTGCAAAGCTGCCCCCCCCCAAAAAAAAAATAATCTCCCTACAACCAAAAAAATTATTCACATTAAATGTTTCTTTCAATCTAAATGAAGCCACATTTTTCAATACGATTTGATGCAAGTCATGTAAAAAGTAGGTGCAATTTATTCTTTTTTTAAACTCTGTCTTAAACTAGCTAAAGTTTGATTATATTTATGGTGCAAATTTAACTTCAAGTGGGTATCAAAGTACGGCACAATTTTGATTAAATTCTGCTCTCAGTTAGTTTTGTGTGATGCTGTGACAAAATCTCACTGGACAGATACTCTCCCATCATGCTGTGAGAAGGTCTGTTATGCCGTCAACTCCAGAGGACATGTGGCAATTCAGCTTTGCAATGGCTGCTTCGATTTTGTCCTGGGTGGGAGGGTTGTCAAGTTCCATCCTCACTGCTTCCTAGGAATCTTCCTAATTGCCTCTGCTTGCACCTGGCATTTATGCCCAAAGAGGTTCCTGTAGTTTTTAGTCCAGTGATAGAAGATAGATTCCTAGTCAGTGAGAAGACTGGGTATAATCACTGAATGGCAGGGGTGCTTGCATTTGATGGATTGGACTATACACTGCATGCAGTGCTCGATAGAATTTTGCTTCCAGGTTCTCTGACTTAGCAAGTACTTTTTCGTAGAAGGAGTGTTTCTTTTGGAGAACATCATGAATCTCAGCATCGGTTTCATCAAACCAGTTTTTGTTCTTCCTGGTTGTGAATCCTGCTACTTCAGGATTCTTCTAGAGAAGACCAATGAGACCAATGAGACCAGTGTTCTCCTTATGCATGTTCACTTGTGTTGTACAGCTGCTCCTCTAATTTAACTTATTACTGAAACTTCTCTTCCAGTCTAAAGAGTCTGTCAACTTGCAGTTTCTTTATCAAAGGCCATTTCCTCTTTGGTCGTGATTTGATGGACAGTCAGAATTTAGCTCTGACCAGCCTGTGATTTGTGCCTAGATAATGTGATGCAGCAGATGACATTGCTTGGAGCGAGGGTGTTGCCATGAAGTTCTGAAGTGAGCTTTCTGCTGGAAAACAATTTAAATAAAATTGATTTGCATAAATGTAGGAGCATAGCTGCTGATGATAGTGACGAACTGGTTGTTGTGTAATTGTAGACTAATGAGATGGTTAAAGTGTCCAACTGGGAGGTTCTGGGGTTTGTTGGCAATTGAGTTCTTTATTATAAAGCCCACTACTGTGAGTGCATTTATCCAGACCAGTAAAGGGTTTAACCTGCTCCACATTCTGTAATAGATACCTGATCTGCAAGTTGCATTTCACTGAGTGTTTCAATATCAATATCTTATTTGGCTAGTTCTCTGGTTACAATACCTGTGTGTATCTGTAAGCACTTGTTGTTGACAAAATCTTGCATTATGTGAACTTCCAGCACCTTACTTTCAGTGTTGTTATTGTTTTCTCAATAACATCTGAGACATCTATTGATCCTGCTCAGCCAATCAGGTGATGGCAAGACGAATGTTGTTTGGACCATATTTTCTACGTCCCTCTTCATTTAAAGCCAGCAGTGCTTTACTAAGTAGTTTCTTTAGTACCAGTTTAATGTTTTCTGATTTATTTTCTATTTATCAGTTTAGATCAATAGTGAAGATTTAAAATAACAGTTGTTAGTTTAACACATGATGGTTAGCAAGCACATTTACAAAACCCATCAAGCACCATGATAAAACTGGTCCATCCAAAGAAAGAAAGACCAAAAATTACCTCAACTGCAGAAGAGACATTTACTTAGTTTTATCCACCTAAAAAAATACCCAATTTACAGCAACTCAGTTTCGAGACTTTATGAACACTTTACAGACCATAAGCAGTTGAGATGACGCCAACTCCAGAGGTCATCTGAACAGGTTATTTTAAATCTTTGCTATGACTTTCTCCCCACCTGTGCATAATTTCTTGTGAGGATCAGTGTATGCAAATCAACTCCACTCCAGGTGACCAGATGACACTCCACAGTGGCTCAGTGAGCTGAGAGGGCTGTGGTAATAACAAGGGTAGGTTTTACATCAGACTTGTCCTGGTCCTAGATGGATTGTTTGACAGAACTTATGAGCTCCCACTACCTGGGTTTGGTTGTTAGAAGGACAGAGAAATGTGATGCATCTCCCATAGCCTCTTCTTTCTAGGTGTAGTGATGCAGCAGAACCGTGGCCCAGCTTCTCAGGCCAGATGTACAGTAGGTGCACATGGCCTCTCCTACATTAATGTGCCCTTACCAATACCATTTACATCGGTGTTGCTAAGAGTTGGCACGAGCGAGTTCCTGGCGATATAACTGGGTGGACAGACCAGCTCATTAGTCTTAGTTGGCAGCCAGTCTAGGAGAAGAACACCTCTGACTCCAAACCCAGGGTTCTTAAATGAACAATGATAATAATTCATTTCATTTCATATATAAAATGTAACATTTAAACATTAAAATGATCTAGTTTAAAATTTGTATTCTTGACCCATTGTTCCAAAGTTGCAAAGTTTGAACTCTGCTTATCAATATTCTGATTTGAAGTTAGGCTCTAATCAAGATGAGCAAGATGCAGACATTTGTAATCACTTTAATCACTTACTAAATACTATTCTTCTCAGGCTGCTGAACTCCGAGGCATGCAAGCACAAGTTTAATTTACTGGAAACAGAGGAGGAGAGAACACACCAGGCAGGATGGAAGTTTCCAATTTATTCCTGCTGAAACACATTGGCCATTGGGAATACAACATGGCATTTATGATAACCCAAGTGGGAAATCAAGGGAGCTATTCTGCTAAAAACCCTGATTAAAGACCTCATTTGTGCTGCTCACCCTATTATGAAAGCACTTCTTTAGCCAAAAATTTTAATTTAATCTCTATCTGCGGTGTTTCTTTGAGGCAGTTTTCTATGCATGGGTGACAGTCAGGAGCAGTAAATAACAGTGTGACTGGGACTCATGCTGGGTTTCTATTTCAGCACTGTTCTTCTGTTAGTTATGTAGAATTGATGGCACCATGTCAGTGAAGACGGAGTGTTTATGTTGGGCAAGGCTTCAGCAATAAAGTGGGTGAGGATTCAGAAGCTCAACTATGCAGAGAGGACAATCTGACAGTTCCATCTGCCTCAAATTTATCAACAAAAAAACTCCACACATATTTTTACACTGCATCGTTTCACTTGTTAGACGTCATTTATGAACATATATGAAAAAGGACTCTTAGTGTGGTGTCAATCTTCAGTCTCTCCCTTGCTATCTATCTATCTATCTATCTATCTATCTATCTATCTATCTATCTATCTATCTATCTATCCATCCATCCATCCATCCATCTATCTATCTATCTATCTATCTATCTATCTATCTATCTATCTATCTATCTATCTATCTATCTATCTATCTATCTATCCATCCATCCATCCATCCATCCATCCAGACTTTAGAAAATACATAAAACCTCAAAAGCTTAGCAAACACAGAAGCCCTGAATATATAGGAGAGAGAGAACAATTATATCAGAATCAGTTTGAGCATACTCAGTTTCCAATAAAACCTGCCTTATATTACAGAATGAATTCTAGTGATGCTGTTGCTCTAATAAAAAAAACAGTGTGAATAAAAAGAAAGGAGGAGGAGAGGAAAAGAGTGAGATGTCCTTCTTGTGTGAGAATGAGCATGAGAGGAGGGAGAGAGCGTTGGAGGAAGTGCTGCCACATGGCCCTGAAGTTGGGCCCAGCACACAAAGATGCCTTGACAGGAGGGCTTACACAAGGTTAACAAGATGCAAAATCATCTGGATGGTGTGCTCACTATTTATTATTTTTTCTAACAGAGCAGATCAAAACATGGCCTTTTTGCTTTGAAAAGCAACCCTACGTTTAAGAAAAGACTGTATGTGTCTGTCTATGGCAGGGAACACACACATACTGTACAGTACATACTCATTCACACACACTATGCCTAATCTGCATGTCTTTGGACTGTGGAAGGAAACCGGAGTGCCCAGAGGAAACCCAACAAGCACGGAGAGAACATCAATCAAACTCCATGCACACAGACCCCGAAGCTGAAAACAATCTCAGACCCTGGAGGTGCTAACCATGCTGCCTGCTACTACTGTATTACTACTACTACTAATAATAATAACATCAACAGCTTTGTCAAAGACAAGAATGTGGCACAAGAGTAGTACTTATGCCATACAGCTCCAGTCTGTGGTTTAATACTGAGTTTAGGCTTTTGTGTTTGCTGAGCTTTTGAGGTTTTATGTATTTTCTAAAGTCTGTCTGGTTACTTCTTTATACTCATATTTTGTCCTGTAAACATAAACTGTTTTGCCCATACATTGGAATGTGAATTTTATCATCATCATCATCATTATCATTATCATTATCATTAATATTATTATCATCATTATCATTATCATTATCATTATTATTATTATTATTATTGTTATTGTGTCCAATATAAATAGGTTAAGCATGATGGCTAATAACATGGTGTCGTTATTATTAATAGAAAAGACGCACTATGGTTGCTGGGAACTAAACTAATTTTATGTAATGATAATTTTCTCATTAATTATTCAACCTTGAAAAGTAGTTGTGAACAATAAAACAGGAGCAAAAAAGTCAAATTTGAAACTCACAAGAAAGATATTTCATATTTCTTGCTGTATCCATACTTTTCATCTGAACCATTAAGGGTGACATGCCTGAAGGATATAATGTATGTATCAGCACCGATATTTTCTTCAGCACTCCTTAAAATTCAATTTTTCTGTCCATTCATGTACTACCTGTAATGGAAATATTTCACTCCTATTTCATCAACTGCTAACTCATTGTAAAATTTATAGTCTCTTCTTCCTTACAATCAGTTTTAGAACAGGACTTTGCAATTTACATTTCATTGCCCTGAGCTGAACACCAGAAAGAATGGAATGTCATTCTATTTGATTTCAAATGGGTTTTACCCAGTAAATTGGAGAAAGCCAGTCACGTCACAAAGTCTGGTCCATCAGGCCTGTGACAAGCATTAGCTGTAGAAAATTACTCTCTCTCCCTTGAGAGGGGAAAGACATGTTCACTCGAAAATAGAGCTAAATATGCTATTATCTCGCAGCTTTTCCTGTCTATACCTCTGTAACTATTCAATTTGGCACAGCATTTCTCCTGGAAAATAACAAAATAAGCACCAACTGGGCACCAACTGGGTCCCAACTGCCTCTCTGTTAGGAGAAAATGTACCAAAACCAAAGACGATTTATAGTTAAATTAAAATTTATTTCTATTAATTTCTGAAAAAAATCATGTTATGCATAAATGATCCAGTGCTAATTGGTAATAATGTTGTTTTACACTGCAAGTGTTGGCAGTTCATAGACATGAAAGATATCTGTTTATCCTAAATGAGGTGCAAAGCAGTTGGAAAGTGTGGAGTTTAATTACACCATCTCTACCAAGGACTCAATTTTAAAGTTAAACCAGAAGCAAGGTTAAAAAGAGTAAATTAGCATCTTATATAACAATATCAGTTCTTACCTAGAGCACAGTGGAGGACACATGACCATCGTGGCTGTAGCTCATGATTTCTTGCCGTAGGTTCAACAGTCTCCTAGCAACCACTGCAAGGAAAAAAGTTTAGGAGGGAAAAAACGGATCTCATATGGCCTACTTTTTTTTTATATATATATATATATATTTTTTTTTTGCAATTGCTCAAGGAGTGAATGAACTGGAAAATCTTACACTAATGACTTGCTGTGTTTTTACTGAACTAGAGCTATTGCACTCACTAAATGGAAATAATGAGCAAATTATTTGTGGACATAATTTTTATCTTATTTTTATGCCAGACTTACTGACGCCAACCTAGGTTATGGAATGTTGGCTCTACTCTTCTCTGATAGGAAAGTGCATTCTCTGCTTTAATGTCCTAGAAAAATTTGCGACTTGATAACAATGAACTTGTTTTTCTCATGTCCCAGATCATGTCTTCAGTCTTTTTCTCAAGTCACATTAAGACAAACATTATAAAAATTTGTAAAATTTATGAATAAATAAAAAATGCAGACTGCACTTAAGTTAACTGCACTTATAATTAAGTTAATTGTTTTTGTTAATTACATATAATTATATAAAATATTGTATCTTTAAATTATGCAAATGAGATATGAATTAGACATAAACACTTCCTTGATTTAAAATAGTGTCCTAAATTTCACTGTTGGACAAAAAAGTATGTGTACGTGTATATTGGTTTGTCCCTCTGAGGGAACTGTTAGAAGTTATATGCAAAATACAAATGAAGGTTACATAATGAAAAAGGGGTCAAGTAGAACTCCTGTGTGATTCTAGGAAATCTGTCAAAATCTGTTTGTACCGCTTATCCTGTGTAGGGTCGCAGGAAATCTGGAGCCTATATTAGGGAATTCAGGATGGAAGGCAGGGTACATGCTGGATGGGATCCCAACCCATCACAGTAAACAAGCAAACACACACAAACTCACACACACAGAGTCACAAACTCAGTCATGAACTACAGCAAATTGGAAATGCCAATCAGCCCACACCATATGACCATGAATAAAACCCAGTGAAAACCCAGACCGGTGGAACAATACAAACCTCTCAACCAGTAAAACATTATGTTAAGGAAATCTTACATGTTAAATTTAATTTCATTAAATTTGATTTAAACAGCGCTTTTAACAAGGGTCATTGTTGCAAAGCACCTTTACAAAATCAAAACAAAATTAGGGAAATGAGAATGGAATGGGTGAGAAAATACAGCGGGAAAAAAATGACTCGATCCCCTGCAGACCCCGCAAGTCCGCCCAGCCACAAAGAAACAAAGGGTCTACAATCTCCACCAAAGGTCCATTCCAAAGAATAGAGACAGAACACCAACCAAAACCCCAGAAAAAAAACACACTATACAAATAAATTAAGTTGCACCTTAATGATTAAAATAAGAAATAAGCTAAATCCCCTACCAACCAACAATAACTCTGGCTTCCGCAGACTGGTTATGTGCTTGTGTGGTATACACAGATTAATTCCTAAAGGTGCTTCTAACAACAACTAGTTATGTGTATGAAATACACCTGTCCACAGAATCTCTATCTTCCATTTAAACCTCACCACTATGGGCAGGACCAAAGAGCTGTCAAAGGACATCAGGGACAAGATTGCAGACCTGCTCAAAGGTGGAATAGGCTACAAGACCATCAGCATGAAGCGTGGTGAGAAGAAGACAACTGTTTAAGCAATTTATTTGCAAATAAAAAAAATACAAAGTAATCATCAATCACCCTTAGTCTGGAGCTTCACGCAAGATTTCACCTCATGAGGTAAGGATAATCATGAAAGAAATATCATAAAATATCAAAAGAAAAATGACAAACAGTGGCAGAACACTATTAAAAAGAGGGCTTTAACTTAAATGTTTCTGATTTTTATTCAGTTTATTGAGAAAATGGCCTGTACCAATCTGGAGTTGGGTCCTGGACAACATCAGGTCCTGGGTGACCACTGCCCTGCAATTAGTAATGTGTTCTTATATCACACATGCCGAAATTTAACTAATCAACTAATCAACAGCCTTTACTTAATCGAAGTAGGTGTGGTAGAGCAGGGAAACAGGGGCAGGAATAAGGTTGAGAACCACTATCGTGTACATTATTAGAAGCTGGTATCTGGTATTTACAGGATATGGCGACACCCTGTGGCTAAAGCAAAAAGTATCATCATTTATTTACACTCCCTTCTAAATCCCAAGGCAATACAAAATGATTTTTTTTTTTTTCACAACAAAAACCAAGTTATAAAATTTTCAGGCCAAACAATAAGAGAGCTCGTGCTACTCTTTAGAAGTTCAAACCTGAAGTGTACTCCTAACGCATTTACTGCTAAAGAAATCTGATTTACACAGGAGCCCATTTAGCTGCACATATTACAGTACATCGATCTCTACAAAGTTGAAAATGTACAACATGCAGGTTGCTTTCTTGAATGTGAGTCTAAGGTCTTTCATGTTACCTGCCCCGACACACAAACATGCACACACACACACACACACACACATACACACTTCAACCCAGTGACTCTCTGTCACTCCCACTCTCCAGGTAATAAAACTCGTAATGTTCTAAGGAGTCCACCGTGCTACCCTCCGGGCAGCGCCCCCCGCGGGTCAGATATGCCAATGCAGTTTCTCCTTTTCTCCAGCACTCTTCTTCTTCCTCGCAGTAGGCCTGCAGTACCTCAGTGGAGGCCTGAGTGAGTGCCAGGCTAAGGATTTCCTTTTTCTCCTTGTAGAAGCGGAGCTCTCGGCCGGCCTGCCGAGCCTGGGCCAGTTCTTTGAAAGCAAGTTGCAGTTCATGTGAGAGCAGACCCGGTCTCTTTCTCTCCCTCTGCAGCCAGTCCAGAGCCATGTGGCTACGCATACACTCATCCAGCCGTTTCTCAGAGTAGTAGCTGATCACCTCCTGTTTCACACATAAACACAGTGAGCGTGGTGAGGATGGATGTAGTGTGTCCACAGATGAACTTACCCATCTGTTGCTGTGATGATATTTGTGGGGGGTTTGTACAGTTATATCATCTTGAGTTCAAGCTTAACAATTTTCTGTTTTTTTTAAATTTCCATAAAGGCTTTTTTTATTCATTTATTTTTATATCAGTGGTTCAAAAGAATTTCGGATCGTCAATGACAAGAGAGAAATAATTGGAAAGCAGTCAAGGACAAGATGGTACAGTATGTGACCCAAACAAACATAAATTAGAAAAAATATTCTTACTTTGAAGGTTTTTTTTCCTTTAGTAGAACATCCTGAATAATTTTCTTCTTTTCATGGCACTGCATTTTGCTAACACTAACATTTAAAAATATATATTTTAATAAAACCAACATGCCATACATTTTTTGTCAGTTTATATAAAGTTCTATTTAGTGCCTTGAAACATCCACAAGGCAAGTTAGTTTTTGTTATTCCCTTGTGACAGGTTTCAATATTTTTTCTGCTCTGAGAATACCTAATTCAATTACTCAGTTAATTTACAGCACTGCATGAGTTGCACTTGGTGTTTTAAAGCAGGAAAAAAACATTAAAATATACAGGACAGGGAGTACTACACAAACAAGGTTGGGAACTTGTGATGATCTTTACAAATAACTATAAACAGTTATTTTGTCAGTTAAAGTAAATAAGAAAAAATGTTCCTTATTACTATTAAACTACAAAATGCAACATATTTCATCTTAAAGACATTTCCATGTAAAAAAAAGGGTCCCAACTAAACTTCTGTGCTGACATAGAAGGCTTCGTCCAGAAGTTTCATACAAATAAAATTGAAATGAATATCAATGATTATACATAAATGATTTTTTTTTACCTTTTTTATCATTTGCTTAGATTATGTGGTGTGATAACCAGACAAGTTATTAATAGTGAAACAATAACACAACAGACAAACTGTCCTAATATAAATGTGTTATTTGCTTTTAAGCCTGGACAATCAGTATCAGAAAAATAGAAGAAAAAAAAACGTTATTTAATGAAAATGTGGTCAGCTTATCTTTACTATTAGGAAGATCAGTTTCAGGTAAGACAATAAGTAATTTTTTGCAAATTGGAAGCATACAAGAAGTGTTTATTTCCATACTGTATATCCCTTTTAAATTAATAGTGATATGAAGGTTAGATTTTTTTTAAATACATTGTACATTTGAATTGATATACTGTAAGTTCAAGACAATAAGCTTTTAGCATTTATAACCCGTACTATTCAGACTGCAATAAGGGTTGTGGAGCTGGACATACCTGACGACTACACTTCCTCTCCCTAAAAGCCTTCAGTGTCCCATTCCAGTGTAACAGCTGAAATACTGTCATTAATTCCTTGAAAAAAAAAGAAGATTTTTAGTCAGTTCAATTTCATTCCTTTTCATTATTTTCATATCTTGCTTGTGACTGTTCATCACACTAATGACTCTAATTTAACACAGATGTGCAAACATTGTAACTTGTCTCAAGAGCTTAGCACATTGAAATATCTACATTTAAACTTACATTGCATAGATCAAGAATTGTGTTTTCCTAACTAAGACTAATGCAGACACAGTAAGAATGTCAAAATATAGGAGTTATTTTTCAGCATTACACGCATCATTTGGGGCAGAAATTATAATGTATGTCTTGGATAACATCTATGCATTGTACTTAAAGGTGTGACAACACTGTCCTCCAAATCTTTAAAAGCTTAACGTGAAATTTTATTAAAGACATCTGAGAGACAGAGCTGGTATTAACAGTGCTGCTTCAACAGTTTTTTGTAATGGAGATTTAATTGTATTACAACCAATAAAATATGTCATGACCGATCTACTGCATTGGAATCACTACAAAAATTCTCTGTCGGCTATTGCAAAGTATTTTCTTAAAAATTGTATATTTAGATTTAGATAATGAGATTTTTTCACACCTGAAATTCCAGCATGGTTTTTCCTGTGTTGGATTTTAGCATGAGACAATAAGCTCCTAAACTGGTGCTTGGATCCGAGGCATCCTCCATGTTACCCTGCAAACAGTGAATCACAGTGACTTCTTGGTCAGTAATCACTCATTCTGATAGAGACACAAATGCAGTGGGAGGGCTAGACCTTGCTACTCGTCCTTTGCTTTGCCATTAACGCATGTTGTAATCGTTGCTGGGGAACAAAAGGCTCAGACCAAACATGAGAAATGGCAGGAGGGTAAAGAGAGAGACCACACACCCACACAGACACACTGATTGTAAAGCTTGGCAAGTTTTGGGGGAGCTGGGAAGTCCATTAGGAGTGTAAGAGACAGAACTTCTTAGTGGTGGATTTTTGTAGGTTTTGGAATCCTTTGCATGCCTCCTCGCTAATTTGGACTACATGAACACTTCCCTTTAAATATAGAGAGTGAGTGAATGTTCATTCATTGCAGTAAATGATTATGAGTTTCCCTCAACTTCTTATAACTGGTATGGAATTAAGATAAGTGGAGTTTTATATGCACACAAACAGTAGCTGTGTATAATAATGAAATTAAATTGAATGCTGGAGATTGAAGTATGGGAAACAAATGTGCTTAACTGTGACAGGCTGCAAAATGTCTAACAAGACATTTAAAAACCGGTTGTTTATGCATCAACCTTAGCAGCAACCTCATTTTCCTTTTCATCTGTTCAACCCACTCAGCATTCAGCATCACCAGTGCACTAATCACTGGCATGATCATCTGTCATCCTCTGCACCTGTTTCTCACTGGTTCTTGACCAAAGTAACATGGTTTTGATACTTGAATGATTCATAGGTCACTGTGTGGCTTAACAAAAAAAAAAAAAAAACATTCCGATGCAACTGGTAAGGTACTGTACAGGGACTGGGCTGAAAATAAGCGCCTAAACCTTGCCAAAACAGTGAGCCAAAAATCTGTTTAAAACACAACAATTAAGTTATCCAAATATTGGATTATTTTTTGGTTACATAAATAAAACCTTGATTTAGATTATATTTTATTTTAATCCATGCGGTGAAGATGAAGAGTTGGTTTGTCTTACACTGGTGGTGGCGGCAGCCTCTTCTATGCTGTGAGTAATGAATTCTGGAGTGATGCGACGACAGGGCAAATCGTTGAATGTTGAGTTCATCAGAGCAACACGAGCTGCATCACGTCTGGCTTCTGCCTTTGTATAGCAATACTAATATAAACAGACAGATAGGAAAGATAGAGCAAAAAAATTAAACTGAAATTATATCATTTAAAAATATGATCATGTGATAATCATATATCATAAACTATCATAGAAAATGGAATCAAAGATCAGAGTAAGTTTGGAGGCAGCCTTAGCTGAGATCACTCATTATCAATGCCAAAAACACAAATTGTGAGCTACACCATCCTTTATCATTAAGCCAAATAAGGAATACATACAAAAAAAAAAAAAAACAGGAATTATCAAGGCTTGCTGTAGTGTGGTCTCTTTGATCTGAAAGCTAAAGAAAGTCTCTCTATGGGCGTTAGTCTGTTGCGTTCCGGACATGAAACGAGGCCATAGAAAGGAAACGCTCAGAGGGCAGGCGGCGTGGAAGCCTCCGGTGCCCACAGGCTGATCAAAGAAGCCGAAATCTATTCAAACAGTCAACTCAGCACACTGGCTTTAACTCCCTGGTGTTCCTCAGTTCCTCTAAAGGGCAGCAGCTGGCCCTCAGTGCTACTTAAATAGCAGACGTCTCAAGCTGGAGCTATGGTTACTGAACACCATGACTAGGGATCCTGGATTAGCTGATGGCACTCGACTATGCGATATGTTTTACACTTCAGACGAAGTGATTGCTCCAAAAGACTTTAAGTATTTACCATGACATTTGAGTGTTTATATTAGTTGTATTATTTTTATATTATTATGTTTTAGTCCACAATAAAACCCTTAATTCCTTTTGCTTATTTGTGTACCGCTAATCCGTAGCTGATAAATCTGAAATGCAAAAAAAAAAAATAATAATAAACATACTGTATATATTACCTAACATTATGGTAAAAATGAATAACTAACCTGAAACCATTTGTATGTTTTTATTTTAGGTTCTCTTCCCTCCAGCATTCCTCCTCAGCTGAAAGAAATCATTTTGTGTGGTAGGTTGAAGTAATTGGACTAACAAGAACCACCTGTTAACCCTAGTTTTTACACAAGACTCTCTTTTCCTGTGCTGCAGGGATAGTGTTGATGGGACTGATTGAGCTGGACCACACTGAGACGTGCCCTTTACACCATTACCAACTGACAAGGCCAAAATTGTCATCAAATGGTCAACTGGAGGTTAATTTCCCACAAATATTCTGCACACTGACACTGAAATAGTTCATTCAGCCTGGCAGCCTTCCTGCACACTATGTGGTCGAATTCAATTCACTTACCTTGTAGTTGCCAAAGCAGCTCCCTCCTGGTAAGGTGACATAGCAGATAAATGGAGGTCCTGGTGAGGGAATGGATTCATAAACAACTAGGTTCTCAGTCTTGAGTGTTCCACCGTTCACCTGTTTTTGCTCCCAGAAATGATGCAGCATTCCAACAACATTCACTAGAAACACATTTAATTGTCTTTGATTAGATTTTAAATAAGTTGTCTTTAGTGAGAAAAAAACAGAATAGTGCAAGACTGTAGTTTCCCATCTTTCCAAATTATTAATTTACTTGTTATTCCTGTAAAGACTCCTCTACTTAAGGCTGTCTACTAACGTTAGCAATCTCGGACTTGCATGTCAAACACCAGTAAGAGGTGTTTAAATTTAAGTGCTTATAACGTATAGCTTATAAAAAAAACAGTCCCAGAATTGAGTTTTATATACATATACAGTATGTTTCATAAACATGTGGTACTTGCCAAAGAATTCACCTTCTAATATTAGAGTTATTCGTCAAAAGCCATAAAAAGAAAAGTGTGCCAAACACCGTGGATAGTTTTATACTGACCTAGGACCAGATATTTCTTTCTAAATCCTAATTCATAATGCCATGAGACAGAAATACAGCAAATTAATCTTATATCGGTGCAAAGGGCCTCCTTCTGTCAACACTGGACAAGCAATGAAAATGGACCTCGGTGTGAAATTTACAGGGTAAGGTCCAGTTTAGATTTTTGTAATAAAGCCAGCTTTACTGCTGAAATGTCATCAGGGAGGAAAGTTGAGTGCGCTCTTAAGGAATTCTCGAATTTTGCTGTGTACTCTCTCACACTTTCTGTCTTCATTGACAGAGTTGTTTGCAGAAATCCCTGTAAAGGTTTTGTATGTCTTGTAATACATTACTGTCATCATATTCCACATGCACATTGTATATCACAGATATTAAGCACAGCTGTGGAGTAGAAGTATCCTAGGATAAATATTATTTTTCCCTTTTTTTATTATAGGGTTCTAGACCTCTGATAAATTTCTCCACTTGAGGTGTGCCACTGAGAGCTGATGTCATGGTTGAAACAGAAAAGATTTACCTCCAGCTTAGGCCTGTCACTTATCTCAACAGCAATGTAAGAGCTGTCCAACATCAACACAAGGGAGCACTTATTTATCCAATTAAGCAGGTGTTCTGGCTTCGAATGTGTGGTGCAGATGACAGTCAAAAGCAGGAGTGATAACAATATCTGTGTGATGGCTTCAATGTGTTTTATAACCCCAAGTAAACGTCTGAGCAGTCAGCATGCTTTAAATCAAATCCATCCCGCATGGAGGGTCAGCAAAAATATTATGAGGAAAACCCCGCCACACTGGATACTGTTTTAAGGGGATCAGATTTATAGGAACAGAGAGTTGTTTTATAATGGAGCACTGTCTGCTTTTTTGTTTATTTGAGTAAAACTATCCACGAAGAGCACCACCCTTATTTTGAAATACTATATATTTTAGCACTGAGGGGGTCATTGCTGAATATGGCATATAGAAAATAAGACATTTAAAACCCAGGGAAACACACCTCTATTGGTATTAAATGTAAAATAGTGTTGATTGAAATCCAGGCCTATTTTACTCTCTTCATTCTCAGTCTATTATTATTATTATTATTATTATTATTATTATTATTATAATTATTATTATTACAATTAAAATCCCAGTTGGTCACAGTAATGCGTTTTTCTTGGAACAGTTAAACTGCATGTGCACAAGACAGCTTGTACTAATTCAGTTTTGTTTTCAAATTATGCATATGTTTAACATTTGTTAAATTGTTTTAAAAATAGCAGTTATGTTATTAATTACTTAATATTACCAATGCAAAGTTAAATCAGACATCTTTGAGATAATTGATCATATTATAAAACTCAACACTGGTATTAAGTGATACAGATGCAGCTGTGGATTAACAAATTATACTCACAGTCTTTGAAGGCTCTATCATCATCTGAATCTACTGTGGAAGTCATCTCTCATGTCCCAAATGTCCAGCAGTAACTTTTGCTATGCCTGTAAGCCTCTATATACACTCTGGATAAAGGACCACTCTGGGTAAATTCTACAAACTCCTACTCTTATTGGGAAAGTGTGAGGGGAACCTGTCTCCTTCAGGCATGAATGCAGTGTGTGGAGCCCTGTGAAGCTCGCGCTCTTGCTCCCCTTCTGCGGCTGGCCCACCTTTGTCAAGAGCTGAACTAATTAGCTGTGAGGCTGGCCATCAGACTTTAACCCCCTCCTCCACACACACTCTCACTCGCTGAGGCTGCTGAACGCATCCACGGAGCTGAGTTGGGTAAGCCCCAACAAAGGAATGTGACCCCCTTCTCTGTTCATTCATGGTATGTCTTAAGCTTTCAACATGCACATGCATCATCTAACTCAAAAGGCAAATGATTAAAGTACATTGAGCAAGTTTTTCATACGCTGTCAAAGGGCTGGTACGATAAGTATCATAGATTGTGTGACAAAAGGTGCTATTAAGGAAAAAAGAAACTGTTTACAAGTGTGCACTATGTAGTCACAGCCTGTGCGCACTAGGTACACATTATGTTATAAAAATACTTATTGCACTACATACAACTTATATTGCTAAACAAATATTGTAATTTACACCGCACACCCTGAAAATTTGAATTGCCACTAGATTTGACTTAACATTCATCATATGCTGTGTTCAGAACAACATCACATTATTAACACACTTTGTCTTCTGTTAATCCTAATATTTTATTTCATTCTGAAACTAAGGCAGCAGTCCGGTACAAAGCACAGTGTCAGTCAGACTGTATAAAATGCATTTCGAATGCATTTACTCTGCCTGAATGGTTATTGTTCACTGAACAGGCCTCAGCCATCAAAAGCATGCTTGTGAATAGAGCCCTCGATATGAATAACTTTCTACTTTCTTGCACATGCCTCCACACCAAGCATTTTAAGCTCTATTCAGTATAGACCATTACCCAAAGTGCATTTTTTAAACATCTAATGCTCCCTTCTTAACTTCCCTGAGTCTTTCCTCCTTGGTTTCTTGGGAATCGAGAGTCCTTTCAGGGCAAAGAACTATTGTGAGTGTGCCTTGGGAAAGGAGAGAGGTGTTTAGCATAAATGACAATCACTTTTTGGACTGGATTGGTGCAAATAATACTGCCTATTGAATGAATACTGAAGGATGACAAGGAAACAAACGTACCGCATGGTTTTAAGATTAATTATAACTTGGAACTGCATTAGAAATACAAATACGAGGAACATTTTTTAACACTTTGTGTTATTCTGGAGCACAAAAAATAATATATCCGAAATTTTTTTTTTTCATTTGTACTCGATTGTTTCTAAGATATGATAACTCAACTCAATTATTCAACGTTTTTATTTCCTTGACCTGTTCGAAATGTGTTTTTTTGATTTACTGTAATAATTGATTGATGTTGGAAAGTAATCGAATAAATGTAAAGGTTCAAGAAAAAAAAGGTAATCTTTGAAATCATTCCAGTTCCCAACAATCTGCAACAGTCCATAAACAGAAATTTCAATAAAAGGGCATGTAGGAAAACGCCTATGTGTCCTTCACACAAATCATGCCCATCTGAATCTTTTACTCTAGTCATGGTCAAAGTCTGAACAGGAAATAACACTGTCTGCACAGGAAATATAGAGACACATTGTCCTTAGCCATTGATTTAGAGGTTCCCACATTCATACCTTAGGCTCTGATTTTAGTGGTATTCTCACCCACATTGAAAAAATAAATATTCTACAATGTGTAAGTAATCATTTGTACCATTGGAGTAGGTAGTATATAGTAGGATTATGTCAGAGCAGAGCTTGGCCAAGAGCATTAAAGGGTTATGTTAACATAACCTTCACTCTTCCTGCATGAAGTGGCCCTTGTTTAAGCCTCCTGCTGTGGGAAATGTAAACGATTAAGCATGGGAGTTTGCCCAAGTCTGAGACTTCCTCCTGATAGAGATGCTGGCAGATGCTACATTGTTTTGTTTCTTCAAGCATGACTCAGACTAAGAGTTGAATGGATTTGATAAATCCTAGATCCTAGAGGTTTAAAAACCAAAAGGGACCCACAGTACTGCAACATTTCTATTTTTCACCTGGCAAGCGATATATATCCTTACTGAATGTAACATTAAGCTGCGCATGTGACACATAAACAGTTTGCATATACAGTGGTGTGAAAAACTAATTGCCCCCTTCCTAATTTCTCATTCTTTTGCATGTTTGTCACACAAAATGTTTCTGCTCATCAAAAACCGTTAACTATTAGTCAAAGATAACATAATTGAACACAAAATTCAGGACCAAAGTGGAGCCGGGGATAGCTCAGTGGTTAAGGCATTGGATTACAGGTCGGAAGATCCCAGGTTCAAACCCCACAACCACCAAGTTGCCACTGTTGGGCCCTTGAGCAAGGCCCTTAACCCTCACCAGCTCAGATGTGTAATGAGATAAAAAAAAATGTAAGTCTCTCTGGATAAGAGCGTCTGCTAAATGTAAACAGTAAAATATGGTGGTGGTAGTGTGATGGTCTGGGGTTGTTTTGCTGCTTCAGGACCTGGAAGGCTTGCTGTGATAGATGGAACCATAAATTCTACTGTCTACCAAAAAATCCTAAAGGAGAATGTCCGGCCATCTGTTCGTCAACTCAAGCTGAAGCGATCTTGGGTGCTGCAGCAGGACAATGACCCAAAACACACCAGCAAATCCACCTCTGAATGGCTGAAGAAAAACAAAATGAAGACTTTGGAGTGGCCTAGTCAAAGTCCTGACCTGAATCCTATTGAGATGTTGTGGCATGACCTTAAAAAGGCGGTTCATGCTAGAAAACCCTTTAAATAAAGCTGAATTACAACAATTCTGCAAAGATGAGTGGGCCAAAATTCCTCCAAAGCGCTGTAAAAGACTCGTTGCAAGTTATCGCAAACGCTTGATTGCAGTTATTGCTGCTAAGGGTGGCCCAACCAGTTATTAGGTTCAGGGGGCAATTACTTTTTCACACAGGGCCATGTAGGTTTGGATTTTTTTCTCCCTAAATAATAAAAACCATCATTTAAAAACTGCATTTTGTGTTTACTTGTGTTATCTTTAACTAATTGTTAAATGTGTTTGATGATCAGAAACATTTTGTGTGACAAACATGCAAAAGAATAAGAAATCAGGAAGGGGGCAAATAGTTTTTCACACCACTGTACGACAGGCAAAAGTAAGGGCTTCCGAAACATTGGAGCAGCATACAGAATGGCAGTGAGTCAGAGGTGTCAGGATCTGCCCTTGAGCTGAGATAGGTAAAAAAAACTCATGTATGTGGAGCGGAATGTTGTGTAGCTCTCATGCAAAAAAAGTGACTGACTATTTTGTGTACTGGGGGTATCAAAAAGTTTTAAGACAAGTTTTGTAACAAGCCAACAGTTGACAGCATAAGGCTGCATGCTAAGTCACAGGAAGCACCTATTCTGACCAGGTCTGTTGCCATGTCATTGCGGCATCAGTTTACGGTGATGCTGCAATGAGTGGAAGAACATCGCTGGAAGATGGCAAGAGATAGGTAAGACCTTCAAAAAGTTCAACACCCAGAAACGTCGAAACCATTTAGCAACTTCCGCACTCACCCTACTCGTCAGTTAATAATAAAGTATTAATAAATAAGTAATAAGCAATAAAGTACTTTCCTCCAAACAGAATTAGACTTGAAACTTTTTGATACAACCTCGTATAAGTTATGACATAACCCCAATTTAGTGTTGTGCAGCGATTTCCGTATTGATTTGGGTGAATTAACTTTTTAAAGGATCCATCAATTACAAAGTCTGTACTTCTTCCAAGAAGTAGCCAGGTTTTTGGCTAAGATACCCAGGTATTTCACAAAATTAATGATGCTATTAATCTTCACAAAAGCCTGCGGGCCACATGCTTCGAAACAGTCTCAAAATGATGCACTGCTATAGTGTACAGTGGAGATCAGGTGCTTTTATTGGGTTTAACCCAAAGCAGGATAAAGTGGTTACTGAAAAAAAAAATGTACACATAAACAAATGAACAAACAAAAAGAGAAATATTCCATTTCATTTAGATATTTATGTAGGGGCAGGGGGCGCGGGGACATCCGCTGTGTTAAGTGTCTTGGGGGGCTGAGAAGCAACCCTACACATAAATGGTTTCAGGATGTTTTACTTTTGGCATGACACGGGACTGATGGTAGCGCTCACCTTTTCTTCTCCTGACAAGCTTTTTTTCCAGATAGCCCAAACTATTGGAAACAGGATTCATCAGTAAAAATTTTTACTTTACCTCAGTCCTCAAAAGTTCAATCCCTGTACCTTTTGCAAAAGATCAGTCTGTCCCTGATGTTTCTCCTGGAGAGAAGTGGCTTTTTTGCTGTCCTTCTTGAAATGTATAAAGGTGAGCTCTACCATCAATGCCATGTCATGCCAACAGGAAAGCATCCTCTATGACCATTCATGCGTAAGGTTACTTCTTAACCAAGGGAGTGGGCTCACTCACAATTTTGCCTAAGAACACAACCATGAATAAAAAATGGTACAAAAACATCATCCAAGAGCAACTTCTTCCAACCATCCAAGAACCGTTTGGGGATGAACAATACCTTTACCAGCATGATGGAGCACTTTGCCAAAAGGCCAAAGTGATAACCAATTGGCTCGGGGAACAAAACATGGAAATGTTGGGTCCATGGCCAGAAATTCCTCAGACCTTAATCCCACTGAGAACTTTGTGGTTAATCCTCAAGAGTCAGGTGGACAAACAAAAACAAATTCTTAAAAACTCTGAGCATTGATTATGGGCTCCCAGATGTGACCCAGAAGTTGACTGACAGCATGCCAGGTCGAATAGCAGGGGTCAACACTGCAAATCTTGCCTTTTTGCATAAACTTAATACATTTGTCAATAAAAGCCTTTGGCACTTATGAAATGCTTGTAATTATACTTACATTATATAAGGATTTTTTTTTTTTAACTGCAGCAACAGTGTTTTTAAAAATTTATATTTATGTAATTCTCACAACTTTTGACCATGGCTGTAGAGTGAGTGAGTGCTGCTATTGCTTTTTATGGACACACCGCGGCAGTAGTGTGTTATTGTGGTTTGAGGCACAAGAGGTTTTTTTAGACTCTACCTCTCCCCCTAGGGACCTGGTGGTGAAACTACAATGAACAGAAAACAAGAGCGGTTGTTTCCAGTTTATTCTCGTCTCCAGCGGTGCCTTTTTTCCTCCTAAAGGACAAATAATCTGAATGGGGAAAATTTTTCTATGATGGTGAAATTTTACCAAATATGATCATAAAAAACACAAATACCGGTAAGTCTTTAACACTATTATGTACTGCTGTTATTGTGTACTGCTGATTTCTTCAGCGTGTTTAAATGTGTGTGATGTTGAAGCCTAAAGTGACAGGATCACAGGAAGAGCTTGTGGCTGATCGGGGTCGGCTGTGTCCCAAACCGCACACTAATCTACTAACATCAAGTCTACTAGTACTCTAGTGTTTTATCATACTGTCCTGTCCAGAACGGTGTTAATGCAGAATGTGTTCAGATAACTGTTCCGGGAATTGTTTAAAATCTGTAACGGTTTTTAATGAAAAGATGAAATATTGCTTCATGTTTCTGTTTATTCAGTACAAAGTGATTTATTAGGACTGGACCTCTGTATGGAACGCTCTGGGTGGGACTTGCGGGTTAGCGAGGTAGCATCCTGTAGCTACATGTTGCTAAATCATCTAGCCTCAGTGTCCTGGCTAATACTGAGGATGCTAGCTTTGTAAATAAAATTTATTTATGGAAAAAAATTACGTACAATGTAAATGTAATCTAGGGCTGATCTGTACATTTTTCTTTATAATTATTATTTATTTATTTATTTATTTTTACCAGGATTAAGAATTTACCTTTTTAGTTATTGTGTATTATAATATTACACTGAGAACCAAAGGCCAAGTGTAAGGAAAGAGGATTCAGTAAACAGCACAGAGAGAGAAAGAGCGATGGATAGTGTGTGTGTGTGTATTTCCCTTCCTGGTTTTTTTTGTTTGTTTTTGTCACACTTATAAATGATTCAGATCTTATAGTTTGAAATTACACAAAGACAACCCGACTAAATACAAAATACAGTTTTTAAAAGATTTAATTATCATAATTCATAATTCCATCAATTATGGCAAGTCGTCCAGGTCCTGAAGCTGCAAAGCAGCCCCAGATCATCACACTACCACCACCATGTTTGACTGTTGGGATAATGTATCATGATCATGTTTGATGAAACACTGTGTTAGTTTTGTGCCAGATGTAACGGGATGCACACATTAAAAAAAAAAAAAAAAAAACTCAACTTTTGCCGCATCAGTTCACAGAATATTTGCCCCCAATATTTGACTTTGGGGAAAATCAAGATGTTTTTTGGTAAATGTAAAACAAGCCTTTGTGTTCTTTTTGGTCAGTAGAGGCTTTCGCCCTGGAACTCTCTCATGGAGGTCATTTTTGCCCAGTCTTAATCATATTGTTGAATCATAAACACTAAGCTTTACTGTATCTTTAGATGTTTTTCTGAGTTCCTTGGATGAGGACAATGAGTTGTTGTTGTGCTCTTGGAGTAAGTTTGGTAGGCCTGTCACTCCTCCTTTTCACAGTATATGAAGAGAAAGATGATTTATCAAACCCTTTATTACAAACATTAAAATATAAACAACTTCATATTCATTTCTTTTGACATGAGATTGCAAAATACTATACAAGGAAGGAGAGAGAGAGAGTGCATTACGGTGCAACAGTTCTGAACTGCTCCTTAATTCTTCATGTTGAATCAAATTAGATGATGTAGATTTAATTAAAGGAATAGTAACAAATGTTTTACAGTGACAGGCTGCACAGTGCCTAAACAGAAAATGTAAAAATGTATTGTTTATTTAACAACCACACCAGCAACCTGATTTCCCCTCTCGTCTGTTCCAACCACTCAGTATCACCAGGATACTTTCACCAGCCTGATCACCTGCACCTGTTTCTTACTGGTTAATGTCTAGGTTTAAGTTAGATGGTTTTTATGCTTAATTAATTCTGAATCTGGTTATGTACAGGGATTGGACTGAAAATGAGAGCCAAAAATGTGCTAATAATAAGAGTGAATAATAAAAAAAATTATTCAGGGAGCCTGGAGAAGTATTCGTCAAAACTACATTTAAAATACAAGAATGTCTGGCTGTTTGGAAGCAAAATATGAAGAGATGAGGGAGGGCTCAAGACATTTGCACAGTACTGTATAGAACATTCATATATACATAGACAGATTACGTACAAACATAGTGAGGGGAAGATGGATAGTATTCTTAAAATATTTAGACAAGCATTTATAGATAGATATAATTAAAATATGTGTAACATTCATACAGAGAGAAAGAGAGGGATGGATAGATAGTAATAAAAAAAAACAAGTACTGTATATAAATATAGAGGTGAGTAGATAGTATTTTTTTTTAAAATCTGCTTTCAGTAAATTGAGCTTTGCTGGGGGTGTTGACGCGTTACTGTGCCGTTTATCTCGACAGGAAATCTGTGCCTCATCCTGACACACAGGCCTGTGATGAGTGCAGATTCCTGACTGACCATGTGCGCTGTTAGGTAACATAACGGCGCACAGAGGAGCCACTGCTGAGCCCCTGCCCCTCCCAAAGACAAACAGGATCTGAACTTTGGGGTCATGGACTCGCTTTCCATAGCGAGAAGAGACAATTCTTGAGTGTTATTAGCGGAAGCGGTTAATAATAGCTGACAAGAAAGCCAAATTGTTCTCTTGGTGGAGCCTTGTTCTTACACATGAAGCCAGGAGAGAGACTCGCAATCCTCTGGTAAAGCTGCTTTATTTTTTATTCAATCAAATTCTATCACAAGATACAAATGAAAGTTAAGGTTCTGTCGGTCTGAATTAATTTATTATTTTGAATTTTTCAGATAAACAATGATTCCCATCACGGAGCTGCGGTACTTTGTGGATACTCAGCCTGCGTACCGCATTTTGAAGCCATGGTGGGACGTATTCACAGACTATCTGTCTGTCGTGATGCTGATGATCGCAGTGTTTGGAGGAACCTTGCAAGTCACCCAGGACAAGATGATCTGCCTACCTTGCAAATGGGTGGTAAATGAAACCTGTCGGAAGTATTTCGAGGCTGCCTTTGAGCCCCAGGGAATCCGTTACGACCTTGACAGACACCAGTACAACTACGTCGATGCCGTATGCTATGAAAACAAGCTTCACTGGTTCGCTAAGTATTTCCCATATTTGGTGCTGCTGCACACACTGATCTTCCTGGCCTGCAGTAACTTTTGGTTCAAGTTTCCTTGGACCAGTTCCAAACTGGAACATTTTGTCTCTATTCTTTTGAAATGTTTTGATTCTCCATGGACCACACGAGCATTGTCTGAGACAGTGGTTGAGGAAAGTGATCCTAAAGCTCTAGGGAAAATGAACGGCTCAATCGACAAAAAGGCATCGTATGTGAGCGAAGATGTGGAAGCCAGTGTTTCCATGCTGTCCACCACTAAGTCTCGTTTTGAGCAGGGGATTGTCGACCACTCTGAAAATGGAGTGCTGGACAAAAAGGAGGGCGAGCAGGCTAAGGCGCTGTTTGAAAAGGTTAAAAAGTTTAGGCTTCATGTCGAGGAAGGAGACATCGTCTACAGGCTTTACATCCGACAAACAATTATCAAAGTTGTTAAATTTATCCTTATCATCTGCTACACTGGTTATTATGTCCGCAATATTCAGTTCAGCGTTGATTGCAGTGTGGATATTGAGAATCTTACTGGTTACCAGATGTTTAACTGTGCCCATCCACTTGCCACACTTTTCAAAATCTTGGCATGCTTCTACATTAGTCTTGTTGTTGTTTATGGTATGATCTGCATGTACACGCTCAGCTGGATGCTCCGACGTTCCCTTAAGAAATACTCTTTTGAGTCGATCAGAGAAGAGAGCAGCTACAGTGACATTCCAGACGTGAAGAATGACTTTGCCTTCATGCTGCACATGATCGACCAGTATGATCCCCTTTACTCAAAGCGCTTTGCTGTCTTCCTTTCAGAAGTCAGCGAAAACAAACTTCGACAGCTTAACCTCAACAACGAGTGGACCCTGGACAAGCTTCGACAGAGAATCACAAAGAACTCTCAAGATAAGTTAGAGCTGCACCTGTTTATGCTTAGTGGAATCCCAGATACGGTCTTCGACTTGCTGGAGCTGGAAGTTCTTAAGTTGGAGCTTATCCCCGATGTCACCATCCCCCCCATTATTGCGCAGCTCATAAATCTGAGAGAGATGTGGTTGTACCACACCCCGGCTAAAATAGAAGCACCAGCACTTGCATTTTTAAGAGAAAACCTGAAATCCTTGCACATAAAATTTACTGACATAAAGGAAATACCTCTGTGGATCTACAGTTTAAAGAACCTGACTGAGCTGCAGCTTACAGGGAACCTTAGTGCCGACAACAATCGCTACATTGTGATTGACGGGCTACGAGAGCTGAAAGGTCTCAAGGTTCTTAGACTGAAGAGCAACCTAACCAAACTGCCACAGGTTGTCACCGATGTCGGAATGCACCTGCAAAAGCTCTCCATCAACAACGAGGGCACCAAACTTATGGTCCTTAATAGCTTGAAGAAGATGGTGAATCTCACAGAGCTAGAGCTCATACGCTGCGACCTGGAGCGCATCCCTCATTCCATCTTTAGCCTGCACAACCTGCAGGAGATCGATCTGAAGGACAACAACCTGAAGACCATCGAGGAGATTATCAGCTTTCAGCATCTTCATCGACTCGTATGCCTGAAACTGTGGTACAACAAGATCGCCTACATCCCCATCCAAATAGGCACTTTGACCAACCTGGAGCGACTCTACCTGAACCGGAACAAGATAGAGAAAATCCCAAGTCAGCTGTTTTTCTGCCGTAAGCTGAGGTATCTTGATTTAAGTTACAACAATCTATCGAACATCCCAGCTGACATCGGATGTCTTCAGAATCTTCAGTATTTTGCTGTCACTGCCAATAGGGTGAGTCCGAATACTTCTGTATTATTTTTCAGATCAGTCTCTAGACCAAAGTTTCCCGAAGGGGTTCTGTGAAACGCGTTGTCTATTGCTGTACATTTAGTTGCAGTTAAAAAAAGCAAATTGTGTTTATTGTTGAATTCTTTAGTGCCTATATAAATATATTTAAAAATATATGAGTGACGTTTGAGTCGTACCAGGACCGATTTACAGAAGACTTCAAACACAGTACATTAATAATACTCTTGGCCACAGTAAATCATTTGAATTTAGTTAAGCATTTACATTAAACATACTTTTTTTATTACATTTTAAACACTACTATAGTTTTAGAGTACTCTTACTGGGAATGTATTTCCAGTATGAATAAATTAATACACAGTTGGAGTGTTTTGCATTTCTTCAGTTTTACATTAAACATGTGAATTATAGACATTTCTAATTCAAAAATCAGACCCAAATTTAATATATATATATATATATATATATATATATATATATATATATATATATATATATTATTTATTTTATTTTTTTTAAATAAAATTATCTTTTAGCATAAAAGTTAATAATGATATAAATAATGGAAATATATCCAAATTAAAATTGGAAGTCTATGATTTTTTCAATTTCAATATACTGTGGAAGACAGCTAAAATGACAATATCTTCGTCAATGTCCATTTATTTATAAGGATGCGAACCATTCTCTGTATACTTGTTGTGTGTGAAAATTGTCATAGAAAATAAGTCCATCCATCCATTTATCTAGTGTCTAAGAAGCCTGCAGCCTATCCCTGTGCACAACGATGGGTACACTTTGGACCGTGATTTTTTTGTCATTTCAAAGTATTTTAAAGTTATAACATGAAAATACCTTATCTTGAAGTAATGTGAAAAGATCATTTCTTTCATTTTATGTTACGATGTAAAAATATCTTAAAATGCTTGTTATAAAAATAAACTTTTCACAAAAAAGGATGTAACTTATTTATTTTTAATTATCCTTTTTTGGTTGCAATTTTAGTGGCAATTTAATTAATAATGTGCAAAAATAACCCTGAGTCGATCTCTCTCTTTCACTCCAGCTCGCTTGCTTATTCACTCAGTAGTCATTTGTTTGTGCATTGCACCTAGACAGTTAGGGCAGCGTTTAAGACAGTGGGCGTTATAATCTTGCTGGCGCCCCTGCAAGGTGACAGTGTTAACCACTAAGGCACTGTAGTGTCCATCAAATACAATCATATAATAAATGGAAGAAAAGTGTTTGTTTTTTTAACCCAAGCTACTGTAAATACCACTTTACTGAAAATAAAACCATCCGAGCTCATACAGATTTCATGCAAACAGATCTTCTCATTTAACAGCATAAAAAGATACAAGGATCATTAGGAAAATGGAAAAATGATTAGAGATCTGTATATTTACTTTGAATGACAGTTTTTAATTTTGAATGGCTTTTAGATAACATAGAGCTAAATTGTATTGAAAATACATGTTCTTTCGCTGTTGTTCTTACTCTGCAGTAAGTTGTTTATTCCTTGTGTTATTCTGTACATGTATTGTACTGTACTCTTAATTCATTTCCCCTCCTTTCGCCTTCTCTGCAGATAGAGAAGCTTCCTCCTGAGCTGTTCCAGTGTAAGAAGCTGCGCACACTGAACCTGGGGAATAACTACCTGCAGTCTTTGCCTTCTCGTTTCGGCGAGCTGATCAACCTGACGCAGCTGGAGCTCAGAGGGAACGGGCTTGAGTGTCTCCCTGTAGAGCTGGGAGAGTGTAAACTGCTGAAGCGCAGCGGTCTGATTGTCGAGGAGGCCATTTTCAATACCCTTCCCACCGAGGTCAAAGAGCAGCTCTGGAGGGCTGAAAAAGAAGCGGCGTGAAAGCAGAACATTCATGAAACATCCTGTTGTATTTAAATTCAGAGCTGTATTAGAGCGGTTCAGGACAAGAACTTAAACAGCAGTTATTAATAACCAGTGGTGGAAAGAGTACAAAGCACACTGACTTGTGTAAAAGTACTGTGACTCTAGTAATAATTCACTGGAGGAAATGTAAAATAGTCATCAAGAAATTAATTCAAAAATGTTCTTAGGATAATTAAACAAGTGAGCGATCCTAAAGGGAACACAATTTGATTATTAACAGTAAGGTATATAAAGAAAGCAGCTAAATGCTGAGCTGCCAAAGTTCATTGCTCACTTATGTTATGGTAAATTTGCCTCTTACACATTTTTTAGTGTTACTGTCGCTATAGGCCTGAGGTTTCACACTCAAATTCTGTCTTGACCACTTCAGCATTGTGTGCATCTTTCAAGAGCCTTTTTTTTGTTTGTTTTTTTACACCATATTACCAATTCTGTTAATTAACAACAGCAACAACCTAGGCCCTGAAATTAGAATAGGGTAAATGTAAAAAAAAAATAAGGGCTAACTAAAACTATTCCGCTGTATGCACTATTATATTCTGATATCACGCATAGAGTCTTATCTACAATATGTTAAGAACATAGTCCTTAGTCTTCTTTTTAAGTCAGCTTTTATTTAATTTTTTTATTAACTTATTTTTTTGTTGCTGCATATCTGTAGGTCTTTAATTGGGTAATACATTTCGATTCTTAACATCTGACACAGATAGAAATTTCACACGAATCAGATAAAATTTGCACCTACTACCAGTTCATTGGTCTTTTTGGGGTTAAGCTAAATATCTTTTTATTATCTTTTTATTCTGTTATGACTTTAATATAACAGCAAAGATGAAGAATAATATGAAAATAACTACAAATAAAATAACTGAGTTAATTATACTAAAGTGAGTACTCTTTACAGTAAACCATGTACTCAAGTACTGTAATGAGAGTACATTTGGTGTGTTACTTTCCACCCCTGGTTAATAGCATGAAGAAAACAATATGTGGCATTAAGCAGACTGCTGTGAAGCAAAGCTGGAAGCAATGAAAGCACCGAGCTCTTTTGGCTTTTCTGTGTCTGGATTCAGAATAATTAGAGGCAAGGAAAAAAAGAACAGTGCAGCTTGTCTTGATTCTCTGTGGTGGTGATATTTCATTGAAAATGAGTGCACACTTACACCTTTGGTGAATGAATATGTCATGAGCACTTTATGGTCCTGATTGTGAACAATAATTACACTTTTATTATCTTTGGAGGTCTGCTTAAAAATATAAATCTGAAGTCAAGTGGTCGGGGTGGGCGGGTGAGGCCGCAGATGGCAGACTTACAATATTATTTGCAATTTAAAAATATGTGATACACTTTGCTAATAGGAAATATTATAAGTTTATTATTATGTTACTCAGTCTACATGCATGCAAGAAGTAAGTGTTTGGTTTGTGAATACATTTGTGTGTGCGTGTGTGTGTGAAGACTTAATATATCCTGACTATCTTAACACTGTAACTGGCTATACAGCCATTTTTAACAGTTAGATTATAAATGTCAGACATTCTGTTATGTTAAAGGGGTTTAATACCACAGGGTTTAAAATGTTTAATATTTATCATTCTTGCAGTGAAACCTCCTTTCTTTAAAAAGCAGCAGTCGAGCCACAAGTTCATACACTGTTCGTATTTGTGATGTAAAATGAACCACTTTGTCCTGCCGATGTCCTTTTGTGTGTTTTCTGTCTCCGCTATAGTATGTGAGACTCGGGTCAGTATTCAGTGTACTGTAAAAGTGTTATCAGAGTGTTTGCATGTTTACAACTCTAGATTTAATGATGCAAATACGAAAAACATGCTGAAATTCATACTCATGAGCGTTCCTGTACACACACGTGTTTATGCCATATATTATGTATGTGGATGAATATGATTTATGCAGAAGAAAATGTAGTTTTATTATTGCATTTTGTTTTTCAGTGTCACAATTATTAATAATAATAATAACAATAATATTAATAATAATAATTATTGTACAACATTGAAGGGCAATTCGTCAAGCAGAGACTTCGATCCTCTATTACCATGTGTGCATGTTTAGTGTTTCACATCATACGTTGCACTTCACATTATTTTTTTTTCTCACAACATATCATTTTAATGTCATAATGAGGAAAAATGCACTGCTGATGAGACAATCAGAAACATTTTGTGAAGTGATGTGCTCTGCTGGCTTTTGTTCATTTTATTTAAACTTGTTAGGATCCACTTTATTAGGATGAATGTTGTAGATTATGTAGCACTGACTTTTAGTGTAGCAAGTTAAGCTGTTTCTTTTATAACTTTTCCAGTCATGCATTATGTTACCTCACTGCTGCACTTGTATTCATACACTCCTCAGTTCCTTCTGGAGTTTAACAGTCATTGTCATTTTAAAGTGTTACTCAGGTAAATTCCAGTCAGTTTCATAGTGACTGGTTCATAAACCTGTTTCCCCCTAAACGATTAAGTAAACGATATTCATGCAATGCCATTTCTAATACCGAGTATTTGACTACTTGTTTATATTTATGGATTTTTTTTTTCATGTACAATGTTTTCTTTTTTTCTTAATATTTTGCTCAGTGTTGTCTTAAACTACCATTATCTAGTCTTATATTCTCTAAACATACCATATTGATTCTAGTGAAATGCATAAAGGCATACAAGGTGCCAGCTCCAAAATGATTTATAAACATCACCTGAAAACTTTTTGTGTGATCTTGGTGTGTTAGACATTTAAACACAAAGAATAATGGCATTTGAATGTGTATGATTTTAGGCCACTTTTAGTTTATTGCAGTGTAGCCAGTTTCTCTAGCTATCAAAAAGCAATATAAGTTCTTGTACAATGTTCTATAACTCTAAGTACAGTATTTTTTGCTCTTCCATTTTTACACAGGTCCTTGTTAGTTGGCACAAATATAAATCTGTGTTTGATTTGCCAAAAACAGCACCAACTAGTGTTCTAACAATATTATATTAAATGTTAGATTTTGTTTTATTTGTCTGGCATTAATGTGTGGATCTTTACATCCTAAACTGTTTAATTACTCATTTATTTCTCATGATATTTAAAATTTGTCTTTCCCAGTGACTGAAATTTAATAAACTCAAATGTAATAAAATTTCTATGATTGTCCTTGAATTAGTAATTCAGAAAGCATTAACTTTCATTGATGACTAGTTTACTAGTACAGTTACAATACGTCATGTCATCCTGGCAGAAACCATCAGACCACTGTAAATGATCCAGAATGCAGCTGTACACCCCATGTTACAATTACAGTGCCATGAAAATTTGTATTTTGCATATTTGTTACATTTAAATGATTAGGATCATCAAACTAATTTAAATATTACACAAAAATACCTTGAGTAAATAAAAACGCAGTTTCATTTATTAATGGAAAAAAGCTGTCCACTGAAAAAGTTATTGCCACCTTAACCTAAAAACTGGTTGTGTCAACCTTGGGGGCAACAACTATAATCAGGCATTTGAGATAACTGGCAATGAGTCTTTCAAAATTGCTGTGGAGAAATTTTGGCCCACTCTTCTGTTTGGCTGGAGTGTGTCGGATCATTGTCCTGCTGCATAACCCAAGTGCACTTAAGCTTGATGTCACAAACTGGTGACTGGACATTTTTTGGTATAGCGCATGGGTCCAGCAATTATGGCAAGTCGTCCAGGTCCTAAAGCTGACCATTACACTACCCAGACCATCACACTACCACCACATCATGTTTGACTGCTGGTAGGATAGCCTTTTTAATAAAACTCTGTGTTAGTTTTATGCCAGATGGAACGGGACACCTTCCAAACAGTTCAACTGTTGTCTCATCAGCCCACAGAATATTTGCATTAAAGTCTTGGGGATAATTCTTTTTAGCAAATGTGAAACGAGCCTTTGTGTTCTTTCTGGTCAGCAGTGGCTTTTGTCTTGGAACTCTCCCATGAATGCTATTTTTGCCCAGTCTCAATCTTATGGTTGAATCATGAACACTGACTGATGTAAGCGAGGCCTGCGGTTCTTTAGATGTTGTTCTAGGTTCTTTTATTTAGTTTTTCATAGGACCAGGCAGGTTTGGACATCTTTTTTTCCATTAATGAATAAAATCATCGTTTAAAAACTTCCATGGGTTGAAAAAAAAATCAGTTAGGAGGAAAATACTTTTTCATGGCCCTGTATACCAGCAGTGAGTTACAAAAGCTGCCACAGCCTGAGGCATTCCATTTGACCAGTGCCACCAATCTTCGTGGCAGTATCCCAATCATTTAAGTGTGACAAATGTGCAAAGAACATAAAATTAGGGAAAGGACAAAAACTTTTTTCACAGTACTCTACGCATGATTTACTCCCCACTGACTTTCTGTAGATTAAAAACATGAATTCTCGCTTACAAAGCCAAACACACACACCTAACTACTGGAAAGCACATGTCAAACCAGTCTGGCTCGACTTGAGCAACCATCCACAAAGTACTGAGAAGTCATGCAACACGACTTGGCTTCCAGGTGATAGAATGAGCTCCCCTTCCTGTGTGCAAATGAATCAAAACTCACCTTTTCACTTACATTTGGCAGATGCTCTTATCCAGATTAAATTATTTTTTAAATGATCTCATTACACATCTGAGCAGTTGAGGGTTAAGGGCCTTGCTCAGGGGCCCAACAGTGGCAACTTTTTTGGTGTTTGTGGGGTTTGAACCTGGGATCTTCCAAACCGTAGTCCAATGCCTTAACCACTGAGCTACCCCTGGCCCCACTTACACACTTACACAAACAAACAATAGGTAATAGTGTTCTGGGGGATCTGACTAACAGTATTTGAGCAAGCATAAAGATTACTCCAAAGTAGTACGAAGCCAGTCTAGATGAGGGAGTCCAATAAATGCTGTAAATAATGAAAGCACAATGAAGTACAAAATGGATTTCCAGTGTGTTTGCTGTAAGTCAGGGATCAACAGTACCACTCCGGTGCTCCAGTGTTTAACACAATTTGGTGAATCTTCTGCTTTAACACACCTGAATCTGTTTATGACCAGGTTCTGTGGGTAAGTTTAGCTGTTGGTAAATTACACCCTGTGCTGGACACTTTACATCCAGGACTGGAGCTGAAGAACCCTGCTTTAAGTGTGTCAGCTGTGAGCTTCCCACTGCGTGCTGGGTGTTTATAATATACTCTACCACTAGGTGGCAGCAAACAAACGCGGTCACGGAAAAGAACAGGAAATAAAGTGTATTACTCGTTTTCTTCCGGAGCGTTTTAAACGAGGCAGCGACGCCGGCACATTCAACCAAGCGGAGTGAATCTGTTTACAATGGTACGAATATATATTTTTTTACTAGTGTGTCTTGAATTAGTTGCATTTATTACATTTTTATTGTCCTACAGTGCATAATATCCATGTTAGATATGGAGTTTTATCACAAACTGCCTAGCCGCGAGTTGCTTTATTTACAATGTTGTCAGTCTCCTGCCTGCTTCACTGTACTGTTACAGTATAGTAAATATTACAACTAAGTAATCAAGGTTAAATAAGTCTGTTATTTTACTGATGATCCTTTCTTGTTTTAGTCTGTCACTTTGCACACAGACCTCGGGGACATAAAGATCGAGCTGTTCTGTGAGAGGACTCCCAAAAGCTCAGAGGTGGGAAAAACACTCACACTCTGTCTATAACAGCGGCCAAGCTAAAGTGTAAAGTCGCTCCACTCATGTCTCTGTACTCAACTATTTATTTATGTTCTTAGCTGTACTGTGATCATTTTACAGAATTTCCTAGCCTTGTGTGCCAGTGGTTTCTACAATGGCTGCATATTTCATCGAAACATTAAAGGGTTTATGGTCCAGACAGGAGACCCCACAGGTAACATCATGCCATTTTTTAAATAAGAAGTCCATCCGTAGTGGGGGGAGAATACATTCATATAGACATATCTATTATGTTGATAGTGAGGGTATTGGTGGCTGAGTGGTTTTGATTCTCAACCAATGCCTAGACTCCAACTGCAACTGGATGCCGTTACAGTCTCAAGCCCAGATAAAATGGGAGGTGTAAAACTTGTGCCAAGTTGTCTGTGTGGATTGAATAGTCCGCTGTGGCGACCCCTAAACAGGAGCAGCTGAAAGACTAACAACATCATGTGCTTAGTGACTTTGTTAGTTGATTATTCCTGTAAGAAGTTAGAGGCTGTGTGCCGCCCTCATATGCCATAACTAGTGCAGTTACAGTGGGGTTTAATAAAAAAAAAATCTTTATTAAGAAATGCTTAATAAACAAAAGTAAGAGCAAGGTTTAATTCCATAATAGTTTTAACACTGTTAAACATTCTACAAAATTAAACATTTAACGCTCAAAGTTTCAGAATACAGTCCTGTGTGTATTAAATGATGTAAATAAAATTAAAGAAATGGGAACAAATGTTTTTTACTGTGACAGGCTGCAAAGTGCAGAAAGATACAGTTTAATAATTGGTGGTTTATGTAGCAACCTCATTTCCCCTTTCGTCTGTTCCAACCACTTAGTATATTTATTACCATCCTGATCATCTGTCATCATCTGCACCTGTTGCTCACTGGTTCATGCCTTAAGTTAGATGTTTTTAAGCTTGAATGATTTCTAGGTCACTGTGTGGCTTAACTAAAAACCATTCTTTTGAAACTGGTCAGGTATGAGGACAGGACTGAAAACTTGCAAAAATGAGAGCAATTCCTTAAGACTATATTTAAAAAATCTGGATCTTTGGAAGAAAAATATAAAGAAATGACGGGCGCTAAGGAATGTGCACAGTATATAGCATACATACATGAAGAAAGAAAAATCAACAGATAATATTTTTAAACGTACTGTATGTGCAAACATAGTAAAAGGTGGCTAGTATTTTTTTTCTAAGAGCTGGGATCATCATTCATGGATATACAGCCTTCTTTTTGCAACAATCAGATTTACTGCATCTACTGAGTCTCATCACCATACTGTGCTTGAAGTCTTCTGTAAAGTCGATTTTACACCTTTATTCACGAAAAATATAAGTCCTGGTTTGATTTGAATGCCCCTGGTATGAGCATGAGTAAGCAAGGACACTAATAAAAAAAAATAAAAAAAAAGATTAATTGTCACAAAATTGTAGGAAAATTAAAAATAGTTTCCAGGTTCGAGTTTCTGAGATTGTTACCGAGCAGTTCTCTCAAACATGCTTGTAATTTGGTCTTTGTCTTAATGCAGGTACAGGAAAAGGAGGAACAAGTATTTGGGGAAGAAAATTTGAAGATGAATATAGCGAACACTTAAAAGTATGGTGACAAGCCAATGCATTTTCATTGCATATTTAAAAAAGATATTTGTTTAATGTGCTTTGTTTTTGTTTCGGGGCAGCACAATGTCAGGGGAGTAGTGGCGATGGCAAATAACGGACCTAATACCAATGGATCGCAATTTTATTTCACCTACGCCAAACAGCCTCACCTGGACATGAAATACACCGTATTTGGAAAGTATGTCACTGTTTGTTTGTTAAATCAAGTGTACACCATGTTGTAAAGGTCATTAAATCACTTTGCTTTGTTTTCTTAGAATAATAGATGGTTTAGAAGCTCTGGATGAGTTGGAGAAACTCCCCGTTCATGAGAAGACGTTCCGGCCTTTGACTGAGGTTCACATTAAGGATGTGACTATTCACGCAAATCCATTCGCTGGTTAACACTCTGTGGGTTGTCATGATTCATAACGGCAGCGCTTTAATACTGATGTGATTTAATGTTTGTACAGAACATTTGGGGACATTTTTAAAGCTTTGTGCTTTATTATGTATGTTTATCTGTTTGTTATTCGCAAACAGGGATTGTAATTATGCATCTATTTTTTATAAGTAATTAAAATAAAAATGTAGAAAATGAGAACTGAAGATTTTTCTTTCCTTTTTTTACATTTTATATAAATTAATGCCATGCTACTTGTTACTTTTGTTTTACTCACTCACCCCTCGTCAATAATGCTTTATCCTGTATTGTATACAGGGTCGTAGGGGGCCTGTAGCCTATGCGAGGAGACTTAGAACGTGAGGCAGGGTACACCCTGGACAAAATGCCAATCCATCACATGGCACACACTCATATATACGCATATATATAGTCATCTGCTCATTCACACACTACAGGCAATTTGGGAATGCCAGTTAGCCGAAGTACTTGGAAAAACCCCACCAAGCATGTGGAGACCATTCAAACTCCATGCACACAGACCCCGTCTGAGGCGGGAATCGAACACAGACCCTGAAGGTGTGAGGCACAGTTAACCACTAACCACTTAACAACACCCTGTTTTGTAAGGTCATCCCCAGGTATAAGAAACGGAATATATATATTTATATTTTTATATATAATATATATATATTTTATATAAATATTTATATTTTTATATATAATATTTTTTATACTTTTTATTTGTAAATATTTTAATAATTTTTCTATTGCAAACATTGTAATTGTAAAATGTAATTGTGTAAATTTAGGTCATAAACAGTCATATACTCAGCAAAAAAAGAAACGTCCCTTTTTCAGGGTGGTGTATTTCAACAATAATGTTGTAAAAATCCAAATAACTTTACAGATCTTCATTGTAAAGGGTTTAAACAATGTTTTCCATGCATGTTCAATTAACCAGAATCAATTAATTATCATGCACCTGTGAAATGGTCGTTAAGACCTTAAGAGCTTACAGAAAGTAGGCATTTAAGGTCACAGTTCTAAAAACGCAGGACACTAAAGAGACTTGTCTACCAACTGTGAAAAACACCCAAAGAAAGATGCCCAGGGTCCCTGCTCATCTGCGTGAATGTACATTAGGCATGTTGCAGGGAGGCATGAGGACTGCTGATGTGGCTATAAATTGCCATCTCCGCACTGTGAGACGCCTAAGACAGCGCTACAGGGAGACAGGAAGGACAGCTGATCATCCTCGCAGTGGAAGACCACGTGTAACAACATCTGCACAGGATCGGTACATCCGAATATCACACCTGCGTGACAGGTACAGGATGGCCACAACAACTGCCCGAGTCACACCAGGAACACACAATCCCTCCATCAGTGCTCAGACTGTCCGCAATAGGCAGTCCATGAGGAGGAGATGCACTGCAGTACTTCAAGCAGCTGGTGGCCACACCAGATACTGACTGGTACTTTTGATTTTGAGCCTCCCTTCATTCAGGGACACATTGTGAAACATTTTTAGTTTATGTCTTATGGTGTTGACTCTGTTAGTGTTCATACAAATATTTACACATTAAGTTTACTGAAAGTTAAAACAGTTGAAAGTCAGAGGACGTTTCTTTTTTGTTGTTGAGTATATAAGCATTTCACTTCATATCATACTGCATATGGTCATGTATGTGACAAATAAAATTTTTATTTGGTTTTGTGTCTTTACCTTTCCTCAAAACACATGTATTCCAGATTATTTAACATATTTTAGAATTTATTTTCAGTTTTATGTTCCAAACAAGTAGCCAGGCCAGGAACTGCTACATAGCAAACAAAACACAAGGTATGGATTAATATTGTACATTAAACAGTTATGCAATAAGTTGCAATAAGTTATTTGTTATTTTTCATGATTAATTGGTACTAGTTATTAATTTATTAATATTACTAATAACATTAAATAATATTTTTTATTTTATAAAAATTATATTTAATAATTATTAATAAAATTACTTATTTAATAATAACTATTGCCTTTTTGCTAAGTTATTTTAAATTAACAAGGCCTTTAACATTTTTAATTATAATTTAAGGGCTTTTATTTTTGACCCGGAACACATTTAATGTCTATATGTTCTGTGTTCTCTTTAGTTTTATTTAATATTTGTATGTCTATTTGTATATACGAAACATGTGAATTTTACTGTAATTTATATATATATATATATATATATATATATATATATATATATATATATATCTTGTGCATATTTTTTGCGGCCATAGACTGTCGCGACGCGGCGGCGTGCGTTATTTGGCCACGCCCACTTGTGTACGTTGCGCGCGTGAAAAGCTCGTGAACGTGGAAATAAGCGATGGCAGCGTCAGATTCCTTTAAAGTAAGTTTATTTTCTTTACAGACCTTCACGTGAGCTATTTATTTATACTTAGTTAAGGGTCAGAAGCATAAATTCTACAAGTGTGTTCATTGGCATTAAGTGTTGTGAGTGTAAAGTGCATAGTCAGGTGGAGGTGTGTGTGTGTGTGTGTGTTAGGTTTGCTCGCTGAAGGATAAAGTCGCGTTAATCACTGGAGCGAGTTCAGGGATCGGAGCTGGAACTGCGCATGTCTTCGCCAGACTCGGAGCTCAGCTCGCGCTCAACGGCCGCGACATGGACAACCTCAGCAAAGTGGCCAGAGAGTGTGAGGAGTGCGGTGGCAAGAAGGTAAACCCCTTTATTGGAGGAACACTATACTGCTTTCTTAATTATAAATATATGGCCTCCCCTGACAAAAAATAAATAAAAAATCCAGTTTGTTTTTTCCAGCACATCTGGCTGGTAGCAACTTTCTGCCAGCTGTTATTTCCTGCCTACTTTTTAACTAGAGATGGGGGGATAATCGATTCAGTTATGAATCATGATACTTTTCTGTGGCAATTCATGCATCTATGGATTCCATCAATGAAAAAAATATAATAATAGTTTTTACATTAATAATAGACAAAGGCCAACCCTGCGAGGTTTCTAAGGCATCTTGAGAAGGACCTGCTCCAGCTAGATTCTGCTTTATGATGGCTGGAGCTACCATCCTGCTCCTGTGCTTCCAGTGATCTGACCCCATCTGCCCTCTGCACCTACTGCTGAACTGAATCTACACAACTTCTGTTATATTGAACTTTCACCTGCACAACACACATGATGTTATTTCTATCTGTTATTACCCAGATGAGGATGGGTTCCCTGTTGAGTCTGGTTCCTCTCAAGGTTTCTTCCTATTGCCATCTCAGGGAGGGAGTTTTTCCTTGCCACTGTCGCCGTCACCCTTGGCTTGCTCATCAGAGACGTTTCATTCATCATTCATTCTTTTCATTATTATCTAGACACATTTTTCTCACACATACACACTTCCAAATATTTTCTTTTCTTTTCTTTTCTAGAAAAAAAAAAAAAAAAATTCTTTAATTTTTTTTTTTTTGTGAAGCTGCTTTGAGACAATGACCATTGTTAAAAGCGCTATATAAATAAAATTGAATTGAATTGAATTAATAATAGTCATGAACCTGTCGGTTGTCCAGTGACCAGAATTGGCTGGTTTTCAGTTTGATTGGCCGTGACCGGTGATGAGCTGATCAGCCTCAGATATAAACGATTTTGTACCAGGAGCAGGATCTTCTGTGTGGTGCAACAAAAACACGTTTTTATGGTGGTTTATTATCAAAAATCATGCATGTTAAAAGTCTCTTCTGCCTTGTTCTCCAAACTCTGTGAACGAATTAGTCGCAAACACACTCACAATGCACACTTACACCAGTCTCCAAACACCTTAAGCGGTAATAAGTCAGAAAGTGCGTCTGTTAGAAGCCCGCTTGCAGTCACTCAACTCGCACGTTCACTGCTGAGTTGAGTTTTGAGACTTTGGAAATGTTAAAGGTGGTAAAACACCACTGTTTCTTTATAATACTACACATAGTGCTCTCTGAACTATTAACACATTTTCAACCAGTGTGGTCGGAGTGAATTATTTGCCAAGTTTGTATTTTGGATAACAGAAATACATGCTTTTTTGTTAAGTTTAGTTTAATTTAATTTAAAGTGAAAAGTTAAACTGTTTAGTTTAAAGTAAATTTTTAATTCAATTCAATTTTATTTGTATATCGCTTTTAACGATTTACATCGTCACAAAGCAGCTTTACACAATCAGATAAATTTAGTTTGTATGAAATTTGAATGTGTATGAATTAAAATGATATGACTGTCTCTGATGAGCAAGCCAAGGACGACGGCGACAGTGGCAAGGAAAAACTCCCTGATATGGTAATAGGAAGATTCCTTGAGAGGAACCAGACTCAACAGGGAACCTATCCTCATCTGGGTAAAAACAGATAGCAGGGATTGATGTGCATAATAATATGCGAGACTGGAAGTTCAGTATAAGAGGAGATTTGTAAGATTAAAGTCCAGTTTGTTCCTGGAGGCTCAGGTAGACTGTAAGAAATTCCAGTCCTGAACTATTGAGTGACTGAAGATAAAAGAGATGGAGAAATAACAGTTAGGTATGGTCACAGTCACACAATGTATAATGTGAACGTATATTTAGTGCAGAGTGCAAGCAGAGACTCCGGCAGGACTAACTATGACAGCATAACTAAAAGGGAGAGCCAGAAGGAAACACAAACATGAGGGCTTCCAGAGATGTAAAGCACCAATCACCTCACCGTCAACAAACCTAAGTGATCAATGAGAGTGAGGAAGACAGCATCCACACATACAAGTTCACCATAATACTCTATGTCCATGAGTTCCCCAGATCTGCTCCTTTACCTAAGGCAAATCTATTTATAAAAATGCTTGGCTAAATAAATAGTTTTTTTAGCCTGGGCTTAAACACTAAGACTGTGTCTGAGTCCCGAACACTATTTGGAAGACTATTCCATAATTTTGGGGCTTTGTAAGAAAAAGCTCTGCCCCCTGCTGTAGTTTTAATAATGCGCGGTACTGAAAAGCAGCCTGCATCCTTTGATCAAATTAGGCGTGGCGGATCGTAAGACACTAGCAGTTCGCTCAGGTACTGCGGCGCAAGACTATTTAATGCTTTATACGTCAAGAGTAGTATTTTTAAATGGATGCGAAATTTCACAGGAAGCCAATGCAATGTGGATAAGATAGGGGTGATGTGCTGATACAGTATCTTCTGGTTCGAGTGAGGACTCTCGCTGCTTCATTCTGGACTAATTGAAGCTTGTTTAAGCACCTTGTTGAACAACCAGACAGTAGGGCATTACAATAATCCAACCTAGACGTGATAAAAGCATGAACTAGTTTTTCTGCATCATTTGGCGACAATATATTTCTTATCTTGGCAATATTTCTGAGATAAACGAATGCTATCCTGGTAATATTATCTACATGTGCTTTAAATGAAAGGCTGGAATCTATAATTACACCGAGGTCTTTTACTGTTGCACTTGATGGAACAGAAAGGCCATTTAAAATCACAGTGTGTTTAGAAATCTTACTTCTAGCTGCTTGTGGTCCTATGACTAGAACTTCTGTCTTATCAGGATTAAGCAGAAGGAAATTAATTTACATCCAATCTCTTTTTTAACATCCAATCTCTCAATTTGTATTGTTAAGGTCCTCCGTTGATTTTTAGCTTAGAAAGCTAAAGTTATAAGGAGCCTGCTATGTTTAATTAATCATTAAACATATTTAAAGTTTAAAATTGTAACAAAATCAGGGGAAAATGTAATTTATAGGTTTATTCCCCTAGTTCCAGTGTTTGCGGGACTTTCGTGTAAAAGCTATATCACACGAGAGGCGTGCTGTTGTACTGAATATCAACATACCCGTGATGGTGTTGTTATAACTAGGGCTGAAACGATTCCGAGGAAATGACTGGTAATGCTGGTAAACGTAGCTGTATGTAATACATTAGTAGCTTAGATTCTTTTGAGGTTAGCACTTTAGCAGGTTAGAACAGATGCAAGAGGAGACAGAAAGATCTGTCTTATCAGATCTGTAAGAAAGAGAGGAAGATAGTAGAATAAACTTCTTTTATATAAAATAATTCCTTCACACTATATATGTGCATGTTTGTTTGGTATTCTGTCAGCCACTCTTAGTGCCAGGAGACTTGACTGATGAGGACACGGTAAAGAAAACAGTTGAAGAGACCATCGCTCACTTTGGGCGTCTGGATGTTCTTGTTAATAGTGCAGGAATCCTCGCCATGGGCACCATAGAGACCACCGACTTGGCACAGTATGATAAAGTGATGAATGTTAACGTCAGGTAAGAGTTTTTGTCTCAGATTTAATCTGCTGCCTTTCACGTTGACATGCTGCCTAACGAACTATATTGAGGAAAGTTTGCACAAAAAGTTGCACAAAACCTTTAGTCTGTTTTTTTTTGTTTGTTTGTTTGTTTCAGATCAGTTTATCACGTTACACACTTGTGTGTGCCACACTTGATTCAAACTAAGGGCTGCATTGTAAATGTGTCAAGTGTAAACGGGCAACGATCTGTAAGTTTATTTTTTTCTTAAAAACAAAAAAAGACTCACATTGTTCTATTAAACTGTATGTAATTGTCAGTGTTGCAATAGATGTTTTGGTTTCTGTCATCTCTTCTATAGTAAGCAGTTTTACACAGTGATTCTTATCATTCTGCAGTTTCCGGGAGTGCTCGCATACTGCATGTCCAAGTCTGCCATCGACCAGTTTACACGCTGTGTTGCTCTTGGTACGTGGTCTTCTCTAATCCCTTTGCTAGAATGCTTAAAGTGTTAAGGTTTAAGTATTAAAGTGTTTAAGTGTACATGTCCATAATTTGGACTGTATATTATATTTCAGAGCTGGCGCCAAAGCAAGTCCGAGTCAACTCTGTTGGGCAAGTTCATTAATCCTGTTACTTGAGTTGTAATGAGGATTCATGACATCTAATGACTTTGAACCGAAATTAGTATTTCTTGTTCAATGTTGTAATATGAATATTGTTTTACAGGCCAGGTGTGATCATAACAGAGGTTCACAAGCGCGCAGGTTTAAGTGAAGAACAGTATCAGCAGGTAAGCTCTGGCGTGGATCGTTTCTGTGTCTCTTTATAATATCTTACCCTTCTGTGGTTTATTTCACATTTCACACCTGGTGACCCTGAAACGTAACTATTATTGCATGCATGCTGTTTTTTTCTTCCTGTTACTGTACTGTAGTTCCTAGAGAAGTGTAAAGTCACACATGCCCTCGGACGACCAGGTGAGGTGGAGGAAGTGGCTCAGGCAATTGCCTTCCTGGCCTCAGACGCTGCCACCTTTATCACAGGCGTGAATCTCCCAGTAGACGGAGGCCGTCATGCCATGTGTCCACGATGAGCCACAGCATCATTAGAAATCTGATTAGTAATCAATATTGACTGTGAAGATCAATTATCTCTTGTAGTAGACATCCTCAGGTAAATGGTATCCTCAAATGTTTTTGACTCTTCTTGAGATTTTCAGGTCTTATACACACACAGAATTTTATTGGGATTAGGTGGTTTAAATTGAATTTAGTTAAACTGAAATAAAAATGAAAGTTAATAAACTGGTTCTTCGTTATGTCACTATATTTAATGAATCACAAGTTCACCAGTAACCTCGCCGGTAAAATAAAATAAAAATTGTTTACGTAAAAATTTACACTGTTGGAAAAGACAGTTGAGAAAACAACACGAATCATGACTGAGGTTTCATGCGTATTTTGCAGAGGTCCCACTAAAAACACTTGGTTAAGGATGGCTATTATCTCTCCAGGAAAGAAACGCTGATGCTTTTATCCAAAGTGAATTACAGTTGTGGAAGCATACATCTGAGAAGTTAAGGGTTAAAAATGTATTCAGCTTATCTTGCAGAATAGTTTTTTTTTTATATTTTTACTTTGGATGTTTACATATAAATGAAAGAAATAAAACATAATGCTCCCGGGGAATGTAATGCTAATAAATAAGTATAAAAATTACATTTCTGTTGGAAAATGCGCATAATTAGGGGTACTGCTTGAAACCTGAAGTATTGCCAAAGATTGATTGAGTGTGTCTCTTCTTTGCAGAAACATACCGTTTGTTTCCTTCTCTTTTTCAGCTGTGTTTGTTCCTTAAATATTATAAGGACCCCAAGTCACCTGACTAGGTATGGTTTTAAAAATAACACAAGCGTATTACAACAACTTAAATTTTAAAACATTTTAACACATTCTAGTGGGACTGGTGATGTTATACAAATTGCTTTAACTAAAATAAGTAATCATTTAAACACTCAGTCATTAAAAGGATTATACACTTATTGTGATTCTTTGAGGTAAAATGTAAGCTGAATACATCTTTAAAAGGCCCAACTTGAAGAAATCACGATTTTCAGAAATTCAGAGGATTCATATAAAACAATTACAAAACAGCAGCTTTTGAATACAGTACAATGACCCAATAACTACACAATAACACACGTTATGGAGCTCGTATGATGGGTACATATTAACCGTTAGTGTGCCTACAGAGTTTTAACATATATACAGGGGAATTTATCAGGTTTATAATCCATAAAGGTCTTTAAACAAGTCTTTAGTAGCCACAGTATATTTAAAACCCTTCAAGCATGCTGCCTTCATTGGCATTGTCAAAACTGTTCTTGCCATGGATTTGCTTCAAATGTTTGCGCAGGACTGGTTTGTGGGCGAACACCATATCACAGTAGTTGCACCGGTGCGGTTTGTCACCGCTGTGCAGGTTCAAGTGATCAAGCAGCGAGCACTTTTGCGTGAATGTCTTGCCACAAATTTTGCACTGGAACGGCTTGATTCCGGCATGGACGCGCATGTGCCGGTGCAGGTTTCCTTTCTGTGTGAACGTCTTGCCACAAAGGAGACACATGAACAGCTTATGCATCTTCAGGTGGTTGGCATAGTTCTCCAACTGGCGGAAGACGCGGGTGCATTTTGGGCACTGGTGGTACCATTGCATGCCTTTGTCAGAATTCCGAGAGCAGCTCCATACATTCTCTTTCCCTGAGCCACTGGGACCAGGAGAGGAAAGTGCGTAGTCGAGAGTGGCGTTAGGGGTCATTTCGGCCGGCCGTGTCTCTACTGTGGAGTTTATGAGCGAGTGCTGGGGCTCTGGGGAGCACAGAGCCGGCGACCGAGCAGGACCACTCTGTAAATTTTGAGACATCTGCATTCGTTCATCCACTGATTCGACTTTAATGATATTGATCGGGCTCTCCTCTCCTTGGCATTTCCTCTGAAACATAGGAGGTGATCTTGGTTCAATGATTACATCATCATCGTTATCATCTTCAATCACGTTGTCCACCTCTTCGTCGTCATCAAACACTGTTTGAATATGTAGTGGTTCTTCCTGCTGTGTGCTAACACTGGAAGTTTGATGAGAAGCATGGGGATCCTCAACTTTCTGAGGCTTAATAAACTTATTCAGAGCTTTTGTGCACTGCTCCACAATGTGGCCCATCTGTAAGAAACTGGCCACCGTCAGATAGTGGACAAGTTCCAACTCAGGGAACTCAAGTGTCCCTGTATAACAAGAGAGAAGGAGTCTACGTCCAACTTCTGCGTCTTGCGGTGTTGTTATCTCAACTTCATGGGAGTCCTGAAGGAAAAACTGGTCTCTGAGAAAAGGAGAGCCAGCAGCAAACACGACTTTATGACCAGGAATCTCGACGTCATTAATGTGCACAATTACATCGCAGAAACGTTGGTCCTTTCGAAGCGCATCCATCTTCTGAAGCATGGAGTCACCAAATGTGGCGAAACTGAACTGCAAAATAACTCCGTCCTGGGCCATGGCTGCCTATGATGGCTGTGAAAAAAACAACAACAACAAAAAAAAAAACAGCATGCATATTAGCAAACAAATCAGTTAATTTCAAATTACAAGGGTGAGTAAAAATATCTGCATTTCAGCTATATTAAAACTTCTGTTGGGCACACTGTCTTATTGCATTAAAGGGCATCAAAGATGAAATGTGGCTAGGTCTTTCAGCATGACAATAATCCCAAACACACCGCCCGGGCAACGAAGGAGTGGCTTCGTAACAAGCATTTCAAGGTCCTGGAGTGGCCTAGCCAGTCTCCAGATCTCAAGCCCATAGAAAATCTTTGGCGGGAGTTGAAAGCCAATGTTGCCCAGCGACAGCCCCAAAACATCAACAGGAATGGGCCAAAATACCAGCAACAGTGTGTGAAAACCTTGTGAAGACTTACAGAAAACGTTTGACCTCTGTCATTGCCAACCAAGGGATGATTTTTTTTTTTTTACTGATCAACTACTTATTTTCCACCATAATTTGCAAATAATCTCTCATCTTTTTTAAGTGGGAGAACTTGCACAATTGGTGGCTGACTATATACTTTTTTTTTTGCCCCACTGTAGTTCTGATGAAGAAGTAAAGACTTTGTGGCTGGCAGATCAGCCTAAAACATTTTTTAAATGAGAGAATACATGAGCATTATTGTTTTTGTAAAGTAATGTGTACTGTAACCGTACTAACCAGGTTGTCCTAAGTGACTGCTTAAAGTTCATTTTTTTTTCTTTTTAAATCTTAGCTGATTTTCCTCCATCACCAATTTTAAACAACACAAACTGTATCAGATTCATACTGTATTACTGTATGTATCATTATAATGTTTTTTTTTTTATGAGTTCGTCAGTCTTTACCCAAGTGTGTGCCATACAACCGTCCATAAACTTGCACCATATATAAACTTTTAAAAGACACTAGATCTTACAGCTGATATTACAGCGGTGTAATGTTATTAGGGACAACCCGTGTTTACCACAAAACATCTTCATATCACTTTTACAAGGCTTTAACAGCGAGACTAATAGCCAGCAGATATTAAAACAAACACGAGTTAATTATACTGATTCATAGCCAAACAACTGCAGCTGATGATTAACAAACAACAGTCATAACGTTACACTATACAGGTGTTTAACCTCCATGAAGGCATAACTGGAGCAGAGCCACAACACTTTATCAGCTACAAAACAACATTAGCTAAAGCTTAGCCAGTTAGCCAGCTATGTTGTTATCTTTTTTTATTTTTTTTTTACAGTTATCCTGCATGCAGAAAAAAAAAAATCAGGAAGTGCACACCTAAGCAACAAGACAACGCTAGAAAATCACAGCGATATCAGACGACACGTTAGAGTAAATAAAGTAAAGCGAGTTTACCGTTATGGGCGGATTAACACCTGAGACAACAGCTCTGTCCAAAACCGCATACTAACATACTACATAGTGTGGTTAAAGAAATACGCCACCTATGGGTCGAGTTTAATTGTGACATACTATACAGTACTGTAGTATGCATTTTAGGAAGAACCCAATGGCGCAGACATGTGATGACGGAAGTGGGCGGGGCCAAAAAGCGGAAGTCTTTTTTTTAGTCTTATTTATTAAGCGCGTTTATAATTTAAAAAATCCACCAATATAAAAAATATATATTAATATACTCCTATAATATAAAACTTTATAATATAAAAAATATATTTGTGTCGTACATTTTTTTTTCTTCAGTTTACACATATTTTGCACAAGGGGGCAGTATCAAATAATTTAAAATTATATTTTTAATTATTCAATAATTTTTTTAATTCATTTTTTCAATTATTTAATAATATTTCAAATATTTAAAAATTATTTTTGTGTAGTATATTAACAAAAGTATTTGGCCAAACCTGTTAATTATTGAACTCAGGTGTTTCCCTTTAAAGAGCAGTCTTAATGCTTCAGCGTACCAAGACATCTTAGGCCATGTCTAAGTATGCTGTTTTCTGTTTTATTTTGCTTTTAATCAGAAGCCTAGACATTACTGGTTCCGCCATGTAAAAGTCCAACTGGTTCTCATCCAAAACCAATGTCGCTGTCTTTAGAGTTTTGTTTGTAGCAGCAGTGAGCTTCGTAGTACATTCAAGCACCTCTATTCATTAACATAATGTACGAGTAACTGCACATGTAAAAATTCTTGTAAGCAACATTAACAAAATCACTAATTTTACGTAAGTTTGCCATCGCGCAAAGTATCCTTATAAAGAAAGCTGACATTAAATCAAGGAGAATGGCACACAGACAATGACATCATCAGCACACAAGGTGACGTTACAACAAGCCAATATCTCCATTTCCCCTGTCCACACAACACCACTGAAAACTTTTGGAAAATCTTCATTTGGAAAGGAGTTTTCCAAAAGCACAGTTTTCAATGACTAAAACTGTTTTTGCATGCGGAGGAAAGCCCAAAGTGCAGAAAAAAATCTGTGTTGAGTTTGGTGTGGAACAACTTGACTAGCATGCACAGAGTCTTGACCTCAACCCCATTGAGCATCTTTGGGATGAACTGAAACGGTGATTGTGAGGCAGGGCTTTTTGTCCAACATCAGTGCCTGACCTCATAAATGCAAAAAAATTCCCACAGAAACACTCAAAATCTTGTGCACAGCCTTCCAAGAAGAGTGGAAGCTGTTATGGCTGCAAAAGGGGACAAACTCCATATTGAAGTATGTGTATTTGGATATAATGGCATTGTAGGTTTGGCCAAATTCTTTTGTCCCTATAGTGTATTTGTATCAGGTGAAGTTACTTGCCACAGTCTGTATCCAAGTATAAAATAAGGTAATTAGTGTTACTTACAATCCACAGTTGTATTACTTCACAATAGCCATCTTAGTAGTTAGTGCCAGGAACCCATCACTGAGTATATACACAGGACGGGATATACATGTACATGCAGAAACTACACACATACAGTTACATACAGGTGCAATTTAGAGTCACCAGTCTATGATCCTCCAGAAAAAGCAAATGCTAGCCACAATAGAACAGTATCAGAACAGTATCACAGCCTGCCGAATATGGGGAACAGCATTGAAAGAGTTCAAGGTGATTGATCTTTAAACTTCCCAGAATCCTGAAGTCTGATCTATGGAGGCCACATCCTGCAACCCATAGCCCCCAAGGATCCAATGCTAACCTTCCTGTACCAGACACCACAGCACACCAGGGAAATTGGAGTCATGCCCCGAGGGGCCAGTGCTGCCCCAGAGGCACAATAACCTTTTTTTCTGACACATTACTCTGGTTTGAGTTGTACGGTTTACATTCTTGCAGCGATCTTTCTTGTCTGAAAAGTATGGCTAGTCAGCCATGCCTCCTTCTTCTATATTAAATATATATATTTTTTATAATATATTTAACTGATCATCACTTGGTTTGGGGAAAACTAAAAAAAAGCTAGTTTAGTTGAGCTGATTTTGCCAATTTTTCTAATAGTCTAATAGAAATTTATTTAAAAATAAATAAATAAATGGAATCGACAGAAGTTCCAGCAAAAATTAACTACAGTAAAACCAACTATTAAGCTAAAAATAGGGGTTCTCAATTAGTGGCATGGAGTAGAGAATGATAGTTTCACTCCCTGTGAGGTTCTACAAAAACACCATCCTGACCTGGTTATGGAGACGTGGTGATGCAGTTCCTTAAAAAAATTCCTCTTTTTTAGGAATTTTGCCAATGAAACACAAGTGGCAAGTTTAAATATGATGCAGGATACAATCCTGATAATGAATACATTGGAAGCTGTAAAGTTTACCATGGCAGGTAATAATCATGCTAAAGAGCAGAGCGAAATCCATCAGCTTCCTTTACCCCAAACTGCCTTTGGGGGAGTTATGTAACTGTATGTTGTTGTTTAGACAGATATTGTATGTTGTTGGTATACATTATTATGGTACAAGATTAACTAGTAACAAGAAAAAATGTCTCTGATCTTTCAACAGATTTAACAGCAAGGCGTTAGCTACAGTAGTGGAGGAATACAACAATAACTCTTCAAATTGTAACAAAAATGGATAAAGACATTACTCCTAATTTTTGTTTGCCCAAACTGACAATTGCATGAAGGATTCCAAAGAAAAAAAGTACTCTCAGCTGGGAAAGTAATAATATCAAGCATAGAGTGGCACAGGTTGCTATGACTGATTATTCCAGCGGGCATGGGGAGCACTGGGTGTGATGTCGCATATTCTAATGAGCCCCCTGGCCATGAGAAGATTCTGGCTGAGACAAGCACAATTTCAAATATATAATTTTGCTTCTTACCTTTAATATATTAAGGTCAAATTGTTTAAACACAATGTTCTTAAATTATACAGTTACATAATACTGGAAGAAAATATTGAAATGTAAAAATGTTTCATGTCCACCCACCTTTAAGACCTCCACCACAGCAATCACTGAATGATCTAAGCAGTCCTGGTCCATCATACATACAGTACCCAATACATGTCCCGAAACATTTCATGTCCCAAGGGATAAGGTGTCAAAGGCACTTGACTGGAATTAAACCCATAGGGGGAAACAAAGCCAGGTCTTGAAAGATAGTATCTGAGAAAACAAGCAAGCTTGTCTCAAAGATGGAACAACATTCCAGCAGTATGCTTGTAAAAAGTTTAAAATAATCGTGAAGTTTGCTGCCAGACAGTATATTAAGGTATTTTTGTACAGGAAAAGGATAGTTACTAAATCACTTTTCAGTTGTTTAAGAGATTTTATGGAATTATTGCAGAAGTACAGCTAATATTAATAAATAAACTAAATGCAAATCTTGATTGATTTTTAAAATTTACAGTATCACAAGTGAAAGGGGCTAAATTTGACAGAATAACAAATCCAGATCTACAGCCCTTTCTCATACTTAAGTTTTAACTGTTAGTTAATCATTTTGATAATCATCTAAAATGCATTATTATTCATCCTATTATTATTTTTATAATATGATTTGATTATGATTTAATTGAACAAAAATGTCAGAAAACAGGATTTTAAGCAAAAGCATTAATGCATACAAATGAATAAATAAAAACAAAACAAATCAAAATCTTATGTTTCATTTATCTTCTATATCAATTTCAAGACTTAAAACAACAACGAGTGGAACCCCTAGGGTTTCATTAATACTGGTAGGTGGGTGGCACCAAGTATGTTTGCAGCTTGAGCTGGGAAAGTCCAGTGTCCTTTCTTTGGTCACATAATAGAAAGATCTAAAGTGACGAGCCTATTTTAAAGACTATTGATACCTGTACGGTTTTCCAGTGAAGGAATGTTACCTATTCTGTAAACACCTCTACAGTATAAATACTGAAGTGATATGAAGTACGTTATTAAGTTACTAAGTGGATCATCCAGCTTTTCTCTCAGCTGTTGCTTTTTTAATACGCATAAGAGTAAACAGTACAATAAAAAAAGGAACACAATTAAAGAATACAAGTTTGTGAATAATGCAGGCCTGAGTTTGAACTTGAAAGTAAACTAAATTATATTGTGCAACACTATGTTTCCACCACATAGCGACTGTTATATAACTGTTACATTATAAAAATCTAACATATCATCCAGTGCAGCTAACCATTCACATTTCTTCACTAGTTTCTTTTAGACTGACATTGACTGAGAGAAATGTCTTAAAAGCAATGAGTCGGTCAAGTGCATTTGTCATATGCTGTACATTACTTTCAAACCAGCTGTGACACTTCAACAGAAATGCTTTTATCCACCAACTGAATTAGTTTGACACCTTAAAATATCAGACTACCAAAGAAATAAGCTGTTGAATTCTTCGAATTAAATTACGTACTTTTTTTGGCTTGGACTTCATCACACAGATACTCCAAAAGGTTTACTGGTTTTCAAGCTTATGCCGTATGTAAACTGATGCAACAATTTCTGCGGACAACTTAAAGACCCAGGAAAAAATCAGGGGACTTATGTTTTTACATTTTTAATTGTCTAGATTGTTTGAACCTGTGCCCTTGAGCTATATCACTAGCCCAAAGATAATTTTTTTTTTTAGCCTAATGTGACAGCTTAAATTTTTGTGTTTTTCTAAATGTATAAATCTAATGTGGACATGTAATTAAGAATGTGATCCGTCATGACATGCAAATCAAATCTGACCACAAAATAGGAATTAAATAATAGTTCATATACTATCAATGTAATATTAGATTCCAGTTCTTTGCAGAAAAAAGTGAAATCCATTCTGAAAAGCTTTTCTGCTCCCCATGGTGTGTTTATTTAAGTTGCATATACTGTATGATCTACAAGGCATTTCCAACACACATCTGTTGCTCAAATTAATATTATTTATTCTTTTTTGGAATGTTCAGAAAACCTTCTGTGTGTAAGTTTCCCTGATGATCAGCAGTTTCTTGAATATTCACCCAAGTCCATCTGGTACTGTATGAACAACTATGCCAAAATGCCTCAATGCCCCTTCTGAGGTTTGATGTGAATATTAACTCAAACTCTTGACCTGTGTCTGCATGAATGTATGGATAAAAATGTGTCCTAGATAAAGTGGGCAGTGAGTGTACAGTATTTAGTAGGTAGTAGAATGTACTTCTGTGTTTTATTTTATTTTTTGGAGGTCTTTATTTTATTTTTGATGGGTAGGTGAATACCATATTCACCTGTATACAGGTACACGCATCCTGCCAAAGTTACAGTATACAATAGTACAGAATTCTAAAACACTGACAAAGAAGTGTATCTCAGAGAGAGAGAGAGAGAGAGCGGGACAGAGACTACTCTTTCTGGCTGTAAGCAGGTTTTACAGAACTGATCTTCTGTTCACACGCAATAAGTCAGGTACTTGCCCTTGTGTGATACATGATCTAAATCATAATGCTAGGGTGACCCAGAAACCCAGAGGAATGCTCATGCCATTGACATCTTTGTCCTAGTTTACTTTCTCTTCAGGGCAGTAAAAGTCTAAACTAGGAAAATTACTATTGTATAGTAAGGTAAAACGCTTTTGCAGTACAACTCCCTCACGAACAAGACCGAGTATTTCACACACAAACCATAACAAAGACATGACATTCAAAACCACTCTATTTTTGTGGTTAGGCAGGTTCTTCCCCCGAGGTCCCACAAAGCTGCTGGGTTTAGTTATCTCTCTGCTACGCTTCTATACTGTATGTTGGTGTCTCTGACCAGACACAAATGTTTTCTGTGCTTATTTTCCAGCCAACAACACTGCAGTGCAATTTAAAACCACATAACACAGGTCACTCAATTGCTTTATTTTAAAAGCTTAATGTTATGCCTTTCCACTGTATTTGTTCAACCCATTATTTTTTAGATTGATTCAATGAAAATATAAAAAGGATTTGTGTGTGGACACATAACACCCATATGTGGTTTTTAAACAATGTACAGTATTCAAAAGTTATATATAACATTATTCAGGTTTCTGGGAGGGCTTTAGTATACAGTATTTTGCAATGTTGCTTGGGGATTTGTGCCCAATCATCTATAACAGAATTAGTGAGGTCATTCACTGATGCTGGGTGACGAGGCCTAGGCCATCTTCATTTCATCCCAAAGGTGTTCAGTTAAGTTGAGGTCAGGGTTCTGCGCAGTCTTCTAGTCCAATCTTGGCAAAACATGGCATTGATTGATTAATTTTTTTTTTTCACATGGAATTTTTCTTGCTGGTACAGGTTGTATTTCTCTAGCTTACAAAGAAAATCCGAAAAATCACATACTTTCAACATGGCAGGAAACATTTGGAGAAGAACCACATACTGTATGGTATGCTGGTCAGCACATATTTTTAATATATCTCTTTCCATAGGTTACATTTTTTGCAGATAAGACAAAAATGTCAATATGTAAGAAAGTTCATATTTAAAATTACACAAGATGCACCACAATGATTTCACATAAAGTAATGTATTCATGTATTTATTGATTTATTTTCTACTTATAACAGCCTGGATCACAGTACTGTAAGTACAGTATCTCCAATGTCCACTGCTTGTACTTCACACTTTGGCTCATGTGTTTAGAAGTCCAGAGATAGTGTTACCACTCGCAATGCTAAAATCATCTTTAGAACCATTAGCTAGGAGTGATTATAATGGCAAGTTTTATTTTTTCAATGATATATTTACTGCCATGCATGCTTCCCTTATTGTTTGGGAGAAGGCTCACTATTGAAGTTGAGTTGTAATGATGGTGAACACTGCATTAACAGGATTCACTTGTTGCGCTCCTCGAACTGCTCCACCTCACTTGATTCATCCACTACTTTACCATTGACCATAGTCTGGGTGACTACTTTTACAATCTTGCGTGTCTTTACCTCAGGTTCTTCTTAAACAGAAAGTTGATGTTATTTATGTAATCCGTCACAAGATCGTGAACAAAGCTTACTTGATTTAAATTATGTCAATGCTTAATGACTTACTTTTTGGTGCCGGAGTCTCTTTTACCCTAAAACACACACAGAAAACAAATGTGATTCACTTTCAGCTGCCAATGATTACTGACATAACCCCCATTGGTCCACAGATATATCTAAACATTTCCATTTTTCTGTACTTACACCTCCTCTCCCTCCAGCAGCCTCCTGTAGGTGGCGATCTCTAGCTCCAGGTTCTGTTTGACCCGCAGTAGCTGTTCGTAGTCTGTTTTGGTGCGCTGCATGTCCAGACGTAATTGAGAGAGTTCCTCCTCCAGTTGCGTTAGTGTTCCCTGGATGTGCTCCATCTCGAGGGTGTATTTATTAGTTGTCTCTTGAAGGTTCCCTTCCAGAACACTGACCTTGAAAGGGCCATAAGATTTGACACTTTTAATTGATAGTGTGCTATTTAATATATGAACTTATTAAAACTCACGCTACCACCATAAAAAGCTGCCTTTCACTTTGGCCTAATTAAATAAATGAAAAAATATAATAATTTGTATTTTCTATAAGATATCAGTGATATCAGTGCCAGTAGCATCTCAGTCTTTGTTTAGTGATACATCATGCTGGGGTAAATACAGTTAATTAAAGTCTGTGTACACATCAAGGCAAACAGCAGATGTACAGTACTAGTCTTTCACTTCCTGAGCAGCTAAATAAAGTATATACATGGTCTTGACATATTGTGCGAATGACTGATAAGCCTAACAAAGCCTAACCTTTAAATAAATCATCAGTTCTCTTTCTACAGGAAAAGTAATTACTTGTTTGCGGACGCTGTCCAGTTCCACCTCAAGCCCCTGCAGGAAGCGACGCCTCTCACCGAGCTCATTCTGAGCACATCGTAGAGCTTCATTATTCTCCTTCACCTCTGACTGCACTGTCTCCAGCTGAAATACAACCAAAGCTGAGATCATTTTACATAAAAGATGAAGTGGTTTATGTCCGTAGCATTTATAATTTAGATACCTAGAATAAATAAAAATGGATTTATTTCTACTAACCTTTTTCAGGTACCACATTTCAGCATCCTCCTTGTTTTTGCGTGCAATGCCCTCATACTGGGCCCTCAGTTCAGTCATGACAGCTCCTAAGTCTGGCCCTTGTGCTGCGTCCACTTCTACATTCACCTGCTCGTTGGCCAAACGGGCCTTCAGTGTGTTCTTGTCCTACATGGAACACAGACATTCAAAAGGATTTTCAGTGCCTTTACCTCCATACAGTGTACTTTACTTTAGTTTTTTATAATACTTAATGTGCCCATGACTTTGTTCACGTGGAATTTAACTGAACACTGAAAAATCTGTTGAATTTTGGATCAAATAAAGGTTTTTACGTGTTAACGTTAAGTGCGTGGAATGAAGGTGTAGATTTTAATGGCACACTCATAAGAGCATATTAAGAAATGTACAGTGCCATCTGTTGAAATTTGGAATTAACTAAGGATTTTTTTATGCTATAATGGCTCTATTTGTTCTATTACTCATCTTACTTCCCCAATAATTTTTTTTCCACAAATATCTTCAATATACAGACACTAAGTTTTATTATATGTATAGATGTGAAATGAGAATGTGCTTTAAAGAAAAAGATGCAAAATACAAGACAAAACATGGACTTTACACAGGCGAATGTATAAAGCTAAAGATTATAAGTGATAGTAATCAGTCAATATTATGTAAATGGGAGTGGTTTTAACCTCTAGGAACTGCGACACACATACATACTGTACATACATACACATCTCCTTGTGTGTTACTTGCTACTTAACATCTGTGTAAACTGAGAAGATACACCAGACAATGTAAATAGTAAAGCTTATGGTGATGCATGGTATGCATTTATTTCTGAATCGAAATGTCTTCTTAATTTGCTGCTTTTATTTAATTATTTTCCTAGACAGACACTTTTCATTTAGAGCGTAACCCATTTGGGAACTTTTTTCTCATGAAGCTAGTTGATAAAATACCAAGAGTTTATCAAGAGGGCGTGGTGGCTCATTGTGTTAAGACTCTGAGTTACTGACCCTAGCTTACTAGAAAGAAGCTGGGATAGGCGAAGACTGATACATTTTACTGCGCAGTAATGTCTATGTGACAAATAAAGGCTAAAAAAAGTTCCTTGTGTGTGAGATAAATAGATAGATAGAATTTGTGTGTAGACAGACTAATAAATTAAGTTATTCAGTTTAGTTTTTAGCGAAAAAAATGCCCATACAATAAAAAAAATGTTCATTTAAAATAAAAAAATCTGGCATTTAATTTTATGTGCTTGCAATAAGGATGAAGTGTATAGTAGGAAGCGCACCACACCCACCTGTCTAAACACCTGTTGTGTGTGTGTGTGTTTTTCTAGCAGCAATGGTTACATAAGGTGTTCCCATTTACAATAGACATCAACAGTTCCGGGGGCTGTCACATGCACTCGCATTACACAGAAACCACTTATTCTGACCAAAACTCACTTGCATTTTCTAATATTAATTTATGCATTCATCCAATCATTTAATAAACTGTAAAATTACCTCTTCATGGTTCTTCTTCAAGAAATACAGCTCCTCTTTAAGACTCTCCAGGTCTCCCCGCAGGGTCGTGATGATCTGGTCATGCTCTTGTTTAGCCCTACGCAGAGCAACACAGTCCCTCTCCACTGACTGACACAGAGCAGCTTCTGACTCCCATCTATGTTAATGCATATAAAGAAGTACACATACACATCAACATAAAAAAGGACCTTTCCTAAGTGTCTCTATCTCTTAGTTATGCAGCGCTCACTTAATCCGGAAGTCGTCTGCTGCCAGCTTGGCATTGTCAATTTCCAACATAATTCGAGCATTCTCCAGTGTCTTTTTTCTTACCTAAATAGCGCAAAACAAAGTTTGTGCATAACGATGAGCAATCATGATCTAAACACTACTAAATATTCAACAAGACTGTATGCATTTTAAAAGACGCAACATGAATTTGAGTAAAAAAAAAAAAAACCTGTCCAAACCTCCTGCCCAATAGCATGAGCTTGAGCCATCATGCCTTCTATGTCATGACCTTTAGGCATCTTCTCCAGCATGTGCTGCTTGATCTTCAGCTCCAGGTCAGCATTGGACTTTTCCAGTGACCGCACCTTGCTGAGATAGCTGGCCAGTCGATCATTGAGACCCTGCATTGTCTCTTTCTCACTGTTTCCTCTCAGAGAAAGGTTGCTGATGATGTTGAGGCCATTTCCCAATGACATGGAACGGGAGAGTGAAAGCGTGCTCGCTGAAGAAAGCACAGGGGCTTTAGATCGGCTCCGGATGCCTCCATCTCGCAAAGATGAGCTTGAGAAAGAAGGTTGGCGGGCTCCAGCATAAGTATGCACTGAGATACTGGCAGTCATGATAGCTGTGATGGATGGAAGGGGGTGGCTGTAATACAGTATGTTGGGTAACTGGGAAAAAAAAGTGATTATGGCACAGTTAGGAACTACATACATGAAATACATTAAATTTATATTGATAAACTAAAGAAATGACAAACAAATGCAAGTTACTCAAGAGCTTACTCTTTGTTATTATTGCTTTCATAAGAACAATCATAATAAAATTCACAAGCATAAAAATGTAGGTTCAAAAGGAAAAAAATTGGAAAACTAAATAAAGTACTTACACCAAGGCTTTCCTAATAGTAGACACAATGTGTGTTCGATTTAAATCCTTGTGGATCAGGTGTCCTTTATATAACTCAGATGAGGCAGGACGTTTGTCCAGGAACACTTGCTGGATTCTAACTGGTTAGAAAGCTACGTGTGTAGCCAATCAGATTAGCCCACAGCCTCCATGCTAGTTGTAGTTTTTGGAAAATGGCTAAATTACATTACTGGAACACTAGAGAGAAAACTTATTTTATTATTTATAGAAAACAGATGTTCATTGTTCTTCTCAATACCTTAATTTAGCCTAAAACATTAACAGAGATTCCAAAACAAATACAAAGTTCAAAAACTACATACAGTATGGCTGATATCATAGTGTTTGGGCCCTAATTATAAGAACTGTTAGCTTGTTCTCTTTAAGGAAACTGACTAAACGTCTAGAAATTTTCAGTGGATGCATGAATAATTTTTTTCTGAAATCTGACATGGCACAATAGGGAGGGAAAAGTATTTCCATAATAACCCTATAACAAAACATACAAAACACAAAGAAAAAAAATCACACCATATTCTGTAACCGTAGCATTTAATTTTTCATATGTCTGCATTACTTTGACTCTCGTCCTGTTACAAAATGCAAATTATCGCTTTAGATACTCATCTTTAGATTATAATTCACTATATTACATACTACTCTTAATTGTATATACACTATTTTCTACTATGTTCTACATTTTAGCCTTATTTCATACTGTTTATACTTTTATTTTTATATATTTTTATTTCATTTATTATTCTATCTTATATTTTGCACCATGGGATAGAGAGAAATAATGTTTTCAATTAATCCTTATATATTGTACAGTACTTATGGCAAAACCTAATAATATAGTCACCACTACAGAGTCTATATGCACTTAATATCTGGTCAGATTTATATATTCTATGATTACAGAAACTCCATTTAGTCAGCCTTGCATAACCAGTTTAACACAGTTAGTTTCAACCTAGTTCTCCTATAGTGAAATAGCCCAGTTATAGACACCATTGAGAGAGGGTACTTGAACCTGAAACCATGAAACTGTGTCACATTATGGGTCTTGCCCTTGAACGGCCACCAAGCATGAAAAGTCTGAACAATAGGCATGCCCCAGAGACAGAAAGGAAAAACTCCTGAGAAATCGGCCACCAATACCACATATTGATGTCTGCATAATTGAATCCATCCTTTATTATGTTTTATATAACTCTGTAAGACTCAACTTTAGTCACAGACAAGAGATAATGTATAAATAGGCTGAAGTTAAGGGAATGGATATCAAATAGAAATATTAAATATCAAATGGTGTAAAATGATAATGGTTTGATTTTCTTTCATGCAATTCTTGGTGTAAACAAATGTGCAACACATTTTGTTAGCATCACCATGTGGCTGAAAAGAAGAACTACAGGCCCAGTATTGTTTAATTAAATATTTTTTTATATAGATATAAGTTGCCTTATATACATTATATACTTTATATACATATATACACTAATATGTATTACTAACAATAATTTAATTCAATTAAATTTTTTTATTTGTCACATACACAGTCATACACAGTCATACACAGTACGATATGCGGTGAAATGCTTAGACAATTGCTCGTGACCTTAAAATAAAAGACTATGAATAGAAAATAAATATGAAAAATAAAATAAAGTTAAATTTAACTAGAAAAGAATAAAATAAAATATAAAACTAAAATTAAAATAAAATAACTGTACAACAAAAATACACAATATAGAAAATATATGAAGAAATATAGAACAATAAGAACAGCTGTACAAAGTAGATATAGATTTATGTTTTTGTTTTTTTTTTGTGCGGAATGAAGTTAGAATAAATGGTAATAAAAATAGTAATGTCCTGGGTTGTGCATATTTACACATATTTAAAGTGTCTTGTGCAGTGCAAATATGCTTAAAAGTGATTTATTTAAAGTGGCTTGTGATAGAGTGATTTAACTTATGACCATAAAGTGTAGTTGTGCAGTGGCCACTAGTGTAAACGAATGTCCTAAATGTCCGGAATGAGTGTAAAAACCATATGTGTGGGTCAGTACTGTGTGGTGTTTCAAATTCAATTGAATTTGTATAGCGATTTTATTTGTATAGCACTTTAAAAGCTTTTAACACTCACTCACTCACCTTCTATATCGCTTTATCCTGTATTCAGGGTTGCGGGGACCTGGAGCCTATTCCAGGAGGCCTATGGCATGAGGCAGGGTACGCCCTGGACAGGGTGCCAATCCCTTACAGGGCATACACACATACACTCACACACTTAATCACACATGACAGCCAATTTGGGAACAGCTTTACATAATCTGTAAATTGTTTAAGCTTGTATGAAACTTTTATGTGTATGATCATCTTTTCCTTGATTGAATGTGTGCAGAAATATCTGTGAATGGAGAATGGAGAACAAGAGAATAATGTATAAAACATTTACTTTTAGGCATTTGGCAGACACTCTTATCCAGGGCTACTTCAGGGTTTTGAATTTGATGCGCAGCTACAGGGAGCCAGTGCAGAAAGCGGAGAAGTGGGGTGGTGTGGAAGAACTTGTGAAGGTTGAAAATGAGACCACAGCTGCGTTTTGAATCAACTGCAGAGAACGAATTGCAGACAGAGGCAGACCTGCCAGGATTGAGTTACAGTAGTCCAGTCTTGAAATAACAAAGGATTGAACAAGCACCTAAGTAGCCTGTGAAGAAAGAAATGAGTGAATTCTTCTGATGTTGTAAAGAAAAAATCATCAGGAGTGAGATTAGCAATGTGTGGAGAAAATGACAATTGTTAATTCAGAGTTATCCGAAGATTGCAGGTAGCTGCTGTAAGAGTGATATGATTGTAGTCCAGGGAGATCACAAGGTCTTGACCAGAAGATGAATCACCAGGGATGAACTGGAGCTCTATTTTATTGAAATTGAGGAAAAAATTGTATGAAAGTTTAAATATATTGAATGAAGCATGAATATACTTGAATATAAATGTTAAAAACATTTTAACAGTCTCATACTATATATATATATATATATATATATATATATATATATATATATATATACATACAGTGGTGTGAAAAACTATTTGCCCCCTTCCTGATTTCTTATTCTTTTGCATGTTTGTCACACTTAAAGTTTCTGATCATCAAACACATTTAACTATTAGTCAAAGATAACACAAGTAAACACAAAATGCAGTTTTTAAATGATGGTTTTTATTATTTAGGGAAAAAAAATCCAAACCTACATGGCCCTGTGTGAAAAAGTAATTGCCCCCTGAACCTAATAACTGGTTGGGCCACCCTTAGCAGCAATAACTGCAATCAAGCGTTTGCGATAACTTGCAACGAGTCTTTTACAGCGCTCTGGAGGAATTTGTTGCAGAATTGTTGTAATTCCGCCTTTTTAAGGTCATGCCACAACATCTCAATAGAATTCAGGTCAGGACTTTGACTAGGCCACTCCAAAGTCTTCATTTTGTTTTTCTTCAGCCATTCAGAGGTGGATTTGCTGGTGTGTTTTGGGTCATTGTCCTGCTGCAGCACCCAAGATCGCTTCAGCTTGAGTTGACGAACAGATGGCCGGACATTCTCCTTCAGGATTTTTTGGGAGACAGTAGAATTCATGGTTCCATCTATCACAACAAGCCTTCCAGGTCCTGAAACAGCAAGACAACCCCAGACCATCATACTACCACCACCATATTTTACTGTTGGTATGATGTTCTTTTTCTGAAATGCTGTGTTACTTTTACGCCAGATGTAACGGGACACACACCTTCCAAAAAGTTCAACTTTTGTCTTGTCGGTCCACAAGGTATTTTCCCAAAAGTCTTGGCAATCATTGAGATGTTTTTTTTAGCAAAATTGAGACGAGCCTTAATGTTCTTATTGCTTAAAAGTGGTTTGTGCCTTGGAAATCTGCCATGCAGGCCATTTTTGCCCAGTCTCTTTCTTATGGTGGAGTCGTAAACACTGACCTTAATTGAGGCAAGTGAGGCCTGCAGTCCTTTAGATGTTGTCCTGGGGTCTTTTGTGGCCTCTCGCATGGAGTTGTCTCTGCGCTCTTGGGGTAATTTTGGTCGGCCGGCCACTCCTGGGAAGGTTCACCACTGTTCCATGTTTTTGCCTATTGTGGATAATGGCTCTCACTGTGGTTCCCTGGAGTCCCAAAGCTTTAGAAATGGCTTTATAATCTTTACCAGACTGATAGATCTCAATTACTTTTGTTCTCATTTGTTCCTGATTTTTTTTTTGGATCTTGGCATGATGTCTAGCTTTTGAGGTGCTTTTGGTCTACTTCTCTGTGTCAGGTAGCTCCTATTTAAGTGATTTCTTGATTGAAACAGGTGTGGCAGTAATCAGGCCTGGGGGTGACTACAGAAATTGAACTCAGGCGTGATAAACCACAGTTAAGTTATTTTTTAACAAGGGGGGGTGGGGGGCAATCACTTTTTCACACAGGGCCATGTAGATTTGGAATTTCTTTTCTTCGTTAATAACGTAAACCTTCATTTAAAAACTGCATTTTGTGTTCAATTATGTTATCTTTGACTAATAGTTAACGTTTTTTAATGAGCAGAAACATTTAAGTGTGACAAACATGCAAATGAATAAGAAATCAGGAAGGGGGCAAATAGAGCAAACCTATATCTAAGGTCTGAGCAAACCTATATCTAAGGTCTATCCACCAGAAGGTGTCAGTAAGCACAGGCTCTTAAAGGAAATGCTTTCTGCTCAGTTTATCAGTTTATAGCTGTGAGGACTGAGGCAAGAGGCAACGGACATGATGTATTTAAATAACATATAAAATATAAAAATAATTATAAACCAATACCTAGAACTAACATCATACAAACCCTGCTTACTTACCTTGCTTACATTATTAGGTTATTTTTTTGGAAAACTATATAACATAAAGAAAACTTTAGAACATAACCGAAGAATGACCCAGACATCCCAATGTGAGAAGCTAGGAACTTAAATGTGGAAATCACATCATGCAAAAGTACCTTGACTATAAAAACAAACCCATCTGGACAACATAGACTAACAGAAATTCATAGGAAAGTGAAATACCATTTAGTTCTGTTTTTTTTTTCTAGACACAGAGAAGAGATGGCCAGACTTCCCCTTATAGTACAGGGGATTTGTATGTATATATATATATATATATATATATATATATATATATATATATATATATATATATATATATATATAATGTACAATATGTTTGTCCTCCACACACTTCCAATCACATGCTATATGTTTCAGGGACACCTGGTTGCTAATCAACGTCTAGATGAACTATCATTTAGGTCCACCTGGTCATATAAATTTTAAAAGAAGCTCAGGTGATATAAACATGTATGAATTTAACAATACAGTTTGCTTTTTTAACTAGTTGAGAGGGCATTACTCATGGTACTGTAAACACAAAGATGTATTTACCATCGAGCATTTAGTTGCTCAATGACCCCATGAATCCCATTTCTCATTCAAGGTCATTTGGTAAAACACTGGAATATATACTTGGTTGTTCAGTGAATTGCATCGATGCCTAATCAGCTTCACATCTGGGGAATTTTGAATTTGAAATAGTTCCAGGACCTAAAGTTTACCAGCAGAACACAGCCGAGAACATCAATCTTAGACTGCCAATTTGCTTTCTTCCCATACTGCATCCTGGTGCCATCATGATGGACATTTACGGTTTTAAACAAGTTGTATTTTTAAGGAATAATTTCATAATTGAACAACTATAATGCTCTCAGTCAATCCAAAATGTTTATAAACCTCCAACCTGAATATTTAAGAAAGTAAAAGTGAGTTCATGGCTTTCTTAGGAGAATATCTGTGTGGAGAATAGAAGAATATTACTGGGCAACTATTATTGTGCAGAATTATTATGCAGTGAAAAAATTCCAATCTCACTTTTTACCTTGACCATGTCTCTGAGCACTGGACACCTTGTGGTCACTCCAGGTAGGGTGCAGTTCTGGAATATGACAGCACTGGTGGATAATGGGTTCATGGTAGCTTCACGTTTGATTCTTCTAAAATCTTTGTTAGTTCACTTCATCTTCTTTGCTCAACATGCTTTTCGCAACCCTGGTGACTATTTGCAACAAAATATTTGATGGTTTTTTGACTACTTCCCCATATCTCAGCAATACCAAAAGTGCTACATCCCTCTAAAAGAAGGTTAAATCTTTGATTTGGTCAAAATACTCAATTCTAATAATTGCGCACACAGTGTATATTGATTAAAGAGTGTGCTTTTCTGTAACTTTGCTTATTTAAACCATTAGTTACATAGTTAAAGACTAATAGTATAAAACCCACCATCTAATGGCTGACTAAAAAACAGAAGTACAGTACTTGTTGTGCAAGATGTAGAAAAACACACTTTTCATTCATATGTAACTAATTGGACCAAAAATTGTTCTACAAATGCTTGTAACACAGAGCTTCACAAAGAAATGTCCAGATATTAGCAGTCTTTTAAAATGGTCTTACAGGCAGGTACTGTAGATTTGTCTATAGCATTTAAACACATTGATTACTTAGGCAACAAAGGCAACATTAGTTGTGCAATGTGCTTTAAGACTCCTGGGGTAGGCACAAGGCTCTTAATGACCCTGCACAGGGCAGTATACAGAATAAGAGGACAAGTCAGTGATGGATTGAGTGAGATTAATTGTATATAAAAATTGTATATAAAAACTATATTTTATGGCATCTAAAAAAGTAAGAACCACACTATTTTATGTTTAATAATTAATTTTTATGAACATCTACATATAGTGCAAGTCATTTTTAAGAAACTAATTTTAAGAGAAGGTAAATCATGTAGTTTGGGCAAGGGCATGGCACACAATGGTGTTAGCGCTAGTGGTTTACAGTTCCATGGTTACGGGTCCATGGTTGGAATCTGAGCTTGGGGTATTTCAACTCAGGGGTAACTACACATTCTACCCATGTCTGTGATGAAATATCAGTATATGGATTCCTACTCCAAATTACCCATAATGTGTGCATGCCCTGAAATGAACTTGCATCCCAACTGGAGTGTCTTCCCACCTTGCAACCAGTGCTCCTGGAATAGTTTCCAGATTCAACACAACCATTACCAGAATAAAGTGGTTTCTGAAGATAAATTAATAATTGATATAAAATTAGTACCTTCATTTCTCCCTAGTAATAGGAGACAGCACCAAATACATAATGAATAAAAAATGTTTGTGTTAAATTGTTCTATGCCACCATAATTTTGCAATTTATTTCATTATTGTAATTGTATAATTATTACCACTTAACTGATACATTTGTCATTGCAATTGTATGCGTGAAAGCAGAGTATTCTGAGTTGCATCAGCATGGGTTCGCATTTGTATTATGAGAATGTTAACTAGCATTCTGTGGTATTAGGACGCACTGGCCTTTGGTCCCCACAAGCATAGGTGAGCATTGGATGGCCATGACTCTGTTACCAGTTTCATGGTTTATAATAGATACTGTTAATGTGTTAATGTTTTGTGGTGTTAAGGTTATGGCTGATCAGTGTACACTACCGATCAAAAGTTTGGGGTAACTTTCTAAATCCATGATCGTTCCTCATTTTTATTTCTTTCTATATTGTAAAAGAATGCTGAAGGCATCCAAAAAATGCATTAATCTCTTTTGAACAGTTAATGGTGAGATGTGCCTGCTACTTATGCTCTGTAAAGACTTCATAACGCCTCTAATTTGAGGTGCTGTTAATTGGTCATTTTTCAGGCTGATAACTCTAAATGAACTTCTCGTCTGTGGCAGAGGTAGGTTTGGTCTCGCCCTCTTGGGATGGCCTTCCTGAACTATTACAGAAAGGCTGACCTCTGTGTCTTAAAATAACAACTAACTGTTGTTTTTGTTGTTGTTATGTAATTAACTAATTCCATATGTGTTGTTTTATAGTTTTGAAATCCCCAGTATTGTTGTAAAATGTAGAAAATAAATCACTAAACAAAAACAAAGAAATTTGCAAGTGACCCCAAACTTTTGAACAGTAGTGTATGTGAGTGTGTCCATGAGAAGAGCATTTTTTCTGAAAAATAATTAGCAATTGTCTGACTACCCTTTCAAGAGTTATTTTAGCAGTTTGACCCACTAGTATTAAAGAAAGCTGATTTAAACAGAATGAGTATGTAGCATTAAATGAAGCTAATCCTCCTGGATAGAGCTACATACACCAGACTCGGCTTTCTTGTAGAGGAGGCGGCATTGCAGTTATTTACAATGATAATCTGACTATTGTATAAAAGCACGGACATAAAAAATGCATTTGAAGTTCTCTATAATAACATAACAAATGTAGCTACAAATATTAAGTCTGCTCAGTCGATTCCACTAATCATCATTTATAGACTCCCAGAGCCACACATCACTACCATCAAACTAAATTGTTAATATTTTAAATAGCATGGAAGGAGATCATTCTGAACTATACAAAGCTTTAATCAATGTATCTCTTATTTAATACCAAAGCAAAGTGAACTAGGAATAAGACCACTGCAGAAATCTCCACAACAACAACATACAGTAGTGAGGACAAAATAAAAAATATTGGGCAAAAAATCAGGCTTTGAAACCAGACAATTTAGATGATGCAGATGATAAACTAACCATATCAAATCAGAACCTAGAATACTTTACTCCCCTTTAAGACAATTCAAACTCAATTCAAACTCAATTCAAACTCAGCACCTACAGTATAAAGTTTGTTCTATTATCACTTCTCATGACTGACACCCGGCCTCTTCTGCACGTAAAGCGTCGAATAGCATTGAAGCAGGAGTCTGTATCTAACGACTGCGCAAATTCAATGTGCACAGCTCTTGTTGTCAGACAAGTAAACAATACACCATATCTTTTAACATTACTTCTACCTCAATTGACCTCGAAGGGTCCAAAATAGTCTACCCCTACGTTAGTGAATGGTGGGTGATCTGGTGTTATTCTATCACGTGGCAGTTCTGACATTTTTTGTTCACTAGTCTTTGCTCTGATCTTTCTACATGTCAGACAACGGGACAGAAGTTTTCTTACCAGGGAGTTAGCAATCGGAATCCAGTATTTTTGCCGCAATTCTGAAAGCGTGTAATTCCTTCCACAATGTCCAACCTCTTCGTGAATGTCTCTTAAGATTAAAGTTGTAATGTGTGAGTCTTTGGGTATAATGACTGGGTGTTTTACATGCTCAGGCATAAAACAGTTAATACCTTGCCTTTTACAGTGAGTCATAAAACAAGCGCGTGCACTGGGACTGGAGACGATTGTATTCTCTCCATTGTACCTGTTAAAATAAAGTCCAAGAAAAGTAATAAGACAGTAGAAGTGTATGCCTTTATGGACGCAGGTAGTTCTGCTACTTTTTGTACAGAGTCATTAGCAAGGCGACTAAACGTACAAGGTAAAAAAATTTACATCATGTTAAGCACCATGAACGCGAGGAAACAAGTAGAAAGTTATGTGCTTACTGACTTAAAGGTTAGTGGTCTGGAAGAAAACACCTTTGTTGAACTCCCCAAAGTGTTCACACAAAAGAACATCCCAGTCTCAGTGGAAAACATTCCCCAACAGCACGACATTGATAAGTGGTCATACCTTAGCGAAGTAAAATTGCCTCAGATTAATGCTAGAGTCAAAATTCTCATAGGTAATAAAGAGCATAAGCTCCTAGAACCATGACAAGTAATTAACAGCAGGCACAATGGGCCATATGCAGTAAAGACCGCTCTTGGATGGACCATAAATGGACCTCTTCGAGAGTCGGTCGAGGAAGGCACGTGTGACAATAAGCAAGCGAGTGTTCAGTCAGAGTTTTCATCGAAAGTGTAGAACAAATGCTGATACAACAGTACAATCATTTTTTTCCCGAACGGAATTGTGATGACAAAGCTAAGTTGTCACGAGAGGACTATCAGTTTCTAGACTCTGTAACTAACTCCCTGCAGTTTACCGATAATCACTTCTACATCGGCCTCCCATTTAAGAAAGCAGCCATTCAGTAGCCCAAAAACCTCACTGAACCTCAAAAGGAAGTTTAAGAATAACCGCTCTTTTCATGAAGAGTATTCAAGCTTCATGAACGACATGTTTAAAAAGGGTCATGCAGTCAAAGTACCCTACACCTCACCTAAGTCGACAAGACGGGCAAGTGTGGTATATACCTCACCATGGTGTATATCATCCTCAAAAGAAAAAGCTAAGGGTAGTCTTCGACTGCGCTGCTAGCTATCAGGGAGTATCATTAAATAGCGAGCTCCTACAGGGACTCAATGAGTGCTTGCACGCTTTAGGCAAGTGGAAGTTGCCATGATGGCAGATGTGGAAGCCATGTACTATTAGGTTAGAGTTCTGGAAAAGGACACAGATCTGTTGCGTTTCCTATGGTGGCCGAATAGAGATGTGAGTCAGGACTTGGTCGAGTATAAAATGGTCGTTCATTTGTTCGGTGCAAAATCATCCCCAAGTGTAGCTAACTTCGCCCTTAGGAAAACAGCAGAAGAAAACCGCAGCAATGCATCTGCCGAGGCAGTAAATACAGTACTTAAAAACTTCTATGTAGATGACTGCTTGAAGTCCATCTCTAGTCATAATCGAGCAGTTGCGTTGTATAACAATCTCACTAACCTTTGCGCAAGTGGGCAAGTAATAGTCGTACATTACTAGCTTCCATTCCTGAGAGTAAAAGAATAAAAGACATGAGGGACTTAGATTTGAGTAAAGACGCACTCCCTGTTGAGAGAGCTCCAGGGGTACTGTGGTGTATCAATTCAGACACGCTCAAGTTTAAGATTAGTTTAAAAGAGCGGCCTGTGACTAGAAGAGGAATCTTGTCAGTCACTAGTTCAATTTATGACCCCTTAGGCTTCCTTGCACCAGACATACTGCCAGCTAAGATCTTAATGCAGCAGTTGTGTAAAAAAAGACTCGCTTGGGATGATGACATTCTCGAACAGTTTACAAAAAGATGGAAGGCCTGGCTACAAGTGTTGCATCAATTGTCTGAGTTTAGTGTAGCAAGATGCGTAACCCAGGTGACTTTGGAGTTACAACTATAGTACAGCACGACTTCACCACTTTTCAGATGCAAGTGAGATGGGATATGGAGTTGTCTCATACATTAAGTTAGTAAATGCTGATGGGGACTCACACACTGCGCATTTATGATGGGCAATTCTCGCGTAGCGCCCCTAAAAAACCACTATCCCCCGAATGAAATTGACAGCGGCAGTGGTTGCTGTGAACAACGACAAAATGTTGAAAGGTCAACTGGAAATAGAATTGCTGGACTCCAGGGGCGGACTGGCCATCGGGAGCACCGGGACATTTCCCGGTGGCCTGACGGTCGTTCTGGCCTGCCGGCTGCCGCTGTGCAGACGATCAGCCTGGCATGTGATAGGCTGGTGTATAACTACGAATTAATTGACGGATCTCTCAATCTACGAATCAGGCAATGGAAAGGGAGGGGAAGATTAGAAGATCAGGAGGGAAAATTACACTCCCACATCACATGACCCAACGTCAGCGACGCACTGCCTAATATCTGGCTATATCGTTCAAAAAATGGAGCGTAAACGCAAAGGAGGAGCAAAGAGTCAGCGTATAAAAAAAAAGGAAAAAAGCCCTGGCCGCAGACGCAGCAAGCTGCTGCAAAATCCCAGCCATGTTCGCCAGTAAGGGAACAGGTCGGTCAAGATTACATCTACATTATATTTATAATAACTTGGCAGACGAACACTTTCATCCAAATCACTTAGATCATCACAATCGATAAAACTAAACCAACAAACGAGCAACAATATGTAAGTGCTGCTGTGCTGTGTCAAGTCTCGTTTCGTCTGAAAAGGTGACGAAGGAAGCAGCAGTAGCACTAGTGCTGCAAATGCTCCTGCTGTTGAGCTAGAGGTGGTGGACAGTTCAGCGTTTGAGTCAGAGCAGGGACCTTCAGGTAAAGTTAAAGATAAGCAAAACTAAACATGCAGGCAGCAGGCTATACTTTTTAAACAACATGTGCTTTTTTATGATTTATAAGATCAGTAGTAGGACTGTGATTTTGGGGACATACAACTGATGGCTGCACAATTATAAGTACATAAGTACATAAGTACAAATTATAAGTGTTATTGAACACGCTTATTTCATATTGCAGAGCAACTACATGTGCAGAGTGAGAGAGAGAAGGATTCAGGGAAAGATTAAGGAGACAGTGAAAGCCTTTATATCTCTTTTGATTATTTAGCCTGTCCACAGTCTAAGGATTTAGATTTTTTTTTTTTAAGTACAGTATCACCCAATTCAAACGCCTACTGGTGTACTAGTAGTGCTAATTACTTACTGTTTACTCTTACTGGTCTGTTCCACATAATGCCATAATTGAGTAAACATTGTTATCTGTTACTTACGCTGTCATAGGTTTTGTTAAGTTTATTTGTGTTTGTGTTTCTGATGCATTTGATATACTAGAGTTGAGCACTGAAAATACATAAAATGTAAATATTTCAACATGTGAATGTGTCTCTTATTATCTCTTTTAAAAAGCCAATTTTCTATTTGTCATTGGTTTGGTAGTATAAATGGTGTACTCCTAGTGAGTTGTTAAGGGCTATTTTTTATCATTTATATTGCATCTGGTAGTCTACCTGTTACAATAATAGGGTTAGCCTACAAGTTTATCAGTCCAGTAGATTACATGAATAGGGTGGTGGTGACTGCAGCAGCAGAGGTGGCCTGGGAGTGGAGTCAAATTCCCGGCCTGAATTATTGTCCCAGTCCGCCACTGCTGGACTCTATGTTTTGGACCGACAGTACTACTGTCTTGAGATACATTGACAATGAAAAACTTTTTAAACAACGTTTTAAAACCTTTGTTGTAAACAAAATTGCCATTATACGAGAGTCAACCAAGCCACAGCAGTGAAGGAATGTCAACACTTCAAAAAACCCAGCCGACGCTGCATACAGAGGAGTTTCCTGCAAAGAATTTATGAAAAACAACAATTAGATCCATGGTCCCTCCTTTCTCAAAGAACCAGAGAGTAAATGGCAGTCAGTGAATCTCGTAAAGACTATAGAGAGTACAGATGCCGTGAGTAAACTGATTGACTATCACTCTGACTGGTACTGTACAAGTTAAAGAGATCCGTCGCATGGATTCTTCGTATCAAGTACATGCTCAAACAGAAAACAAGAGACAAATAAATCAACGGACGTCTGGAGTCGTGAGTAACACTGTGTAACAAGAAAGATACGCGTCAGAACTTGTGAATAACATGCACGTACATGTAAAGTCAAAAGCTTGTGTTCTCCACACCTTTCTGTATTGCAGGATGTTGTTTTTTTTTACAGTCCTGGTACGATTTCATTTTAGCATCGGACATTGCAAGTGCCGTTTTAATTTCCAGCTGTTTCATTTCAGCCTTTAATTGTGCCTTTAGTTGTGCTTCCTTTATTTCTAGCGCCTGCCATTCTTCTATGGCTGCTAATTTAGGCAACAAGGCTGCTCTGTTAGCTTCCTCCTTATGACGAGTTGAGGATGTTGTAGATGTTAAGGACCTTTTGGATGCCGCCTAAGCTACGCTTTCGTGTTTACTTAAAGCGGGCTTCTTAGCCGCCGCCAGTTGTGACACGCTGTCATCTGACGAAACTCCATCGTTGTACGTGTGAGACGTCGTGAGGAAGCTCTTAGTTTCAGCGATCCACGATCCAACATGTTTCTTGAATTCTGTGGGGCACAGTGATTTGGACTTGTACCAGTTGTGCAGGTCCTGTTCGCGTTCGTCATTGTTTAAGCGCAATCGCATGCCTCTATTGCTTTGAGTACAGTCCTCTAGCAGCCTTTTATAGTCCGTATGGTACTTAGTTTCAACCTCGTACAAGTTACAGACATTGTACATAAGCAGCTCTATTTCATTGGATGTTTGTTCTTTTAATACGGACCTCAAAGTCCATCAAAGTCTCATTCAAAATAAATTGAAAGGGCGCTGGTAAATCAGTCTGGAGTGTATTCAAGGTTGTGTTCATGTACTGTATAGTATATATTTTTGTGATATATAAGACTAAAAGCTTAAAACAATGGTGGAATTTAGTCCCAGCCTTTCCCACCCAATAGTTTTGGGAATTGATTGGCTGGGGTTTGTTTAATTAGATAAAGTCTTAGGGCTAGGTGTGTCCTGCAGGGTGCACAGGCTTGGCACCATATACAGTAATTATTATGGTGCATAAAATTTCTGTGATTGGGCTGGGCAATGGAAACTCCATATTTGGTAAACTCCATATTTGAATTCCCTTCTTAATCATGTCACTCCTCAGTACTTTGTTTGATGGATTTTTTTGTTCATGCAGGGGTGTTAGAGGGGTGCTTTAATACCATGTTTAAATATTAGAGTGGTGCTTTAATACCATGTTTAAATATATGTATGATACAGTATATGGGACTAGGTTATATTGCAAAGAAAATATCTTAATTCTTTCACTTACCATTGGGAAATATTGATAGCACAAGGTAAGAACATTTATAGAAAGGATATTAAAACAACAATATTTGCACTATTTGCTCTACAGTAGATATGTTGTAACTATGTTTGCATAACTTACAGAACTCTTCTTTCTCAACAGAATGTATGGGGAAGGTGTCATTTATTACATGGTATGAAATGCCACCACTGAGTATTCAGCTCCAATCCAACTTCCTTCCCTATTTATGCAGTGACATTGAAAATATATATGTTATACTCTATTTACAAGGAGTATATTAATTAATATAGACATATTTGTTTATTATTTGTAAATTGGGAAACTTGTTGAATTGTGTGGTTTTGACATCTCTGAGGTGATATTTCATCTTTTGACCCTTGCAGGTAAAACAGCATTTTGGGTCAGACACTGATGTTGGACAAGAAGACCTAGCTTGCAGTCTCTGCTATAATTCATTCCAAAAGTGTTCTATCAGTTTGAGGTCAGGACTCTGTGCAGGCCAGTAAGATTTTTTTTTACACCAAACTACACCAAGCTTATTTGTGTCTTTATGGATCTTGTTTTGTGCACTTGTGTGCAGTCATGTTGGAACTGGTGTGGGGTTGTTTTTCAGGAGTCGGGCTTACCCCCTTACATCCAGTGAAAGGAACTCTTAATGTTTCAGCATATCAAGACATTTTCATGCTCCCAACTTATTGGGGATGGCCCCTTCCTGTTCCAACGTGCCTGTGATCCAGTCCTGACTTCAACCCGAAAGAACACCTTTGGGATGAATTAGAGAGAAGATATTTATATTTATAAACATGCAAGCAGACGTCACTGAGCTCCAGCCCGTTTCTGACCAGTCAGCTATACACAACCTTTATTTTGAATTTATATTGTTTCTTTTATTGGTCACTATAAATGCCCACAGTCTCCTCCAACTCCTTGTTTAATGGCAGAATTGTCAGCAAGACAGAGAAGTACATGACAACCACTTTCATCAGGCTATCATTTCAGAGCAAGTAAAATTAATATCTTTCAAAGATCAAATTTTTATATTGTTTAAAGGTATTGATTTAGCTTAATACATGCACACAATAATGCTTTCTGTTGTGAAACACACCAAAATATGGCCTCTTTTCTCATTAGTCACTTATTGTCTATCCCGCTTTATTCTGTTTACAGGGTCATGGGGGCCTGCTTCCTCTTCCAGGAGACTTAAGGCAGTCGGTGTGGTACACCCTGGACAAGGTCAGGCTAACTGCATGTCTTTGGACTGTGGGAGGAAACTGGAGGACCAGGAAACCCACCAAACACAGAAAGAACATGTAAACGTCATGCTCATAGATTCAAGGCAGAAATCAAACCCGCTCCCTAGGGTCCCTAGAGATGCTAAACACTAAGCCAAGTGCAGCCATGGACTCTTGTGGAAAATTAAAATATTCAATTACAAGGAAATTAACAGGAAAAAATGCTTTTAGATGATCTCCTGATGCTACAGTGGCACCACTGCACTATGGTGTATGAGTAAAATTTTAACTACCAAGATTCAAATTAAATATGACAGGAAAACAGGCACATATAACTACCTTCTAACAAATAATAAACATAAAATGCCAATTATATTGGCCGAATTTGCATTAGCAGCACATGATAACATAGATAGTTTAATCTTGTATAAATCAATGGACTTGGGTTTTTAAGGGTTTTCAGCTGAGAAAGTGGTTCACCTTTGTACTAGCTCAGCGCTTACACCCAAGGGTGTTGCAAAGTATACTAAAGTAGGATAAGGCGTCAGTTACCATTGTTAACAGTTTGACACTCAATTATATGCACAATTCAAGTTTTACCTTGAGAACACATGCTTTTGGGGCGACTCTACTGTGAGCTAGTCAGTACTGGATAATGCTAACATACACCAACGGCACCAGTATGCACTATAGAAAAAAGGCAAGCAAGCAAGGGTAATGTGATGAGGTGGGTAATGTTCTCCTGTGAAACACAGTCCTCACATTTATGTAGATGTTACATTGACACATACCAACTACCTAAACACTGTTGCAGAAAAAAAAAATACACCCTTGATGTCAGGTGCCTTGATCCCTTGTTGTAGAGAAATGATCATTGGGTCTAGAACAGAGACTTGTGGTACACCAACCATTATTTTCTATTTATAGTCATCAATAACGGTTATACAACTTAATCTCGGGCTATTTCCTTAACTAAAACAGAATTACTAGACTATCTAGAAGTATATTATGATTTATGGTATGAAAAGCTGCATTAATATCAAGAAAAACAATCAGTTAGGCACTTTTTTGAACAAAGGTCTAAATTCTGACAGTAAAGTTTCATGAAGGTAATCCTTATGGAAGTATGATTCTAATTGATCTGTTACAACCTTTTCTATGATAATGCTACAATCTAGGATTATGTTCATGGATTGTTTCTTCTGCCATGTCTGTGTCTACTACAGCATGGTTGCATAAATTGCTGTCAGTTAATCAGAGTTTTGACATTCATAATTGCTAGAGATATAAATAAAGGACTGCAATATAAATAAAGGACTGCAATATAAATAAAGGACTGCAAATTAAACCTACTTCAGTAGATATTTATCTTACCTTGGCTGGTCCATGTACATGTACATACAAGTTCTAATTAGTTTGATCTTAATTTACCTCTATGTACATGGTTTAGTTTAGCCACGCCTGTCAGTTTTTGCTTAGCTTGGGCCTCTAAAATGTGGTCTTAGGTGGACTGTATGTGCATGAGTAAATAAGGTGTGTGCTTTGATAAGATTTCTTAAAAACCCTAACTCAGCAATGTAAATGCAGTTAGGCATTTTTTTATTGATCTTGCCAAAAAGCTTAATATTAAAACTAGGTGTTACTAGTAATGTTATGACTAGGTGTGCGTATCCGGAATTAGATGCTGTTGGACAAAACAGATGACAAGTTTTGTCCACCCCCACTACATTACAGGTCACATACAAATCACACAGAAAGTGTCATAAGACAGAATATACTGTAGGTAGGTTTGCCAAAAATGGTCCACATGGAAACTGATTCAATTTCTGATTGTTGTTATCATTTGTAAGTGAAAAAATTACTTATTTTTTGTGCACGCTCTAAAAACTATTGCAGAAGTAAATCTATTGCAATGCGCACCAATGCAGAATGCAGACACACACACACAGACAAATGCACACACACGCACACACATCATGAGGCAAGTTTACTTTGACAGTCTACCAACTGGGAAGTATTTACTGGGAAGAATATAACCAAAGATACAGAAGCAGACATGGTGAGAACGGGCAACAACAAAAAAAAACTTATAGACAGTAATAGCATGGGGTTAAACATGGGCTCTCTGGCAGGACACAGACAAAGGGACACCAACTGGCACTAATACCTGTTACACTACGTTTAAGATTTGTAGCGAAACACAGGCTGAAGGGTGCCTAACACACGTCCTGTGGCGAAACACAGGCAGAAGGACGACTAACACGCGTCCTGTGGCGAAACACAGGTAGACGGATGCCTAACACACGTCCTGTGGCGAAACACAGGCAGAAGGACGACTAACACACGTCCTGTGGCGAAACACAGGTAGACGGATGCCTAACACACGTCCTGTGGCGAAACACAGGCAGAAGGACGACTAACACACGTCCTGTGGCGAAACACAGGCAGACGGACGAAACACGTGACAGGACACACAAACTACGCGGGGAGCTGAAACAGGACACATGACGAGACTAGACCCCCGACAAGACGGGAGACACGTAGAGACGAGAGACGCGTAGAGACGGGAGAGAGACCAGAGACAAAGAGAGACAAGTAGAGACCAGAGACAAGGAAAGACCAGAGACAAGAAGAGGCAGGAGGGACACATAGAGACATGTAGAGACAAGAGACAAGAAGAGAGACGGGACTAGGGCTAAAGACATGGCAATCAGCTAGTCATGGCATTTAGCTTAACATGGTTAAGGGCACTTAACCACGGCAGTCAGCTACACATTCACTTAGCTAAGCATGTCTTTAGCCCAACATGCACTAAGCTACACTTACCTAATAGCTCAACACACACTAGGGAATTGGGCATAGAAACACAGAGACGGAGGACACTCGGTGGACAGGCTAGGGGACACTCGGTGGACAGGCTAGGGGACACTCGGTGGACAGGCTAGGGGACACTCGGTGGACAGGCTAGGGGACACTCGGTGGACAGGCTAGGGGACACTCGGTGGACAGGCTAGGGGACACTCGGTGGACAGGCTAGGGGACACTCGGTGGACAGGCTAGGGGACACTCGGTGGACAGGATCACTGGGAAACTAGGGAGGCAGGAAACACAGAAAGGCTAGAGACACAAAGGGGCTATGGCTAGAAGCATGCTAGTTAGCTCAACATAGATTTTAGCTAAACACACTTCTAGCCAAACACACACCTATCTACTTACCTGCTCTAGTTAAACACACAAGAAAACAGGGGGACAACAACCACAATACTCACAACACCACACATGACATGACTGAATCAGCTTCACAAACACAGACAGAACATCGACAAAAAAACATTGCCAAACTGAGAGCCCAAGTCCACACAACTTAAATCAAAATATAAAATAAACAAAGAACAGAACAAAACAAAATGCCCACACAACTGACAGTAGTATTAACCAATACTGCTCGACCCAGTTTCCCAAACTAAACAGTTGGATTAATGGCTACCTTGGCTCAGGTGTGCACCCGCATCACCTGACCGAGGTGCCTTCTGGGAAACTGAGTCACCCAACAAAAACTACAAATGAAAAACAGCGACCTCTAGTGGTGGTCCCTTACAGGAACAAGATCAGGACTGTATGAGGGATGCAGCAATAACTCCTAGCCGAGTGCTCGTGAATGATTGTGTGTAAAGTTCCCACAGACAGATGCGTTTCTTTCTCAGTTTGGTAACAAGTTATCCATCAATTTTCACGGATCAGGTGTTCCACTGGCTGAATGTTCATTGGAACAACTTCGATGGGCACAGAGCCATCTTGGAGTCGGATTGTCATTCATGAACGTACTGCCTTCTTTAAAATGTTTGCATCATTCAAATGTTTTACAGTGGCTAATAGTCTCTGTACTGTGCTTGGTGTCTTTTGCAAGTGTCAATCGGTTTTATGCCCTTATTCACAAGAAATTTCATTGCAAGTTCCTCATACATTAAACGCTCCTCATACATTCAACACATGCTGTTTCCAAAATGGGGTTCTGCACAATAAATGCAAAACAAGCATAGCCAGAACGTGGTTTAATGTGCAAGTTAGAATGTGATGATTACATAAAGTTTTCCATGATGATACAGTATCTTGGACACCATGTGGCTTTCGCCCATACTGTACATGAAGGAGAACCCTCTTACATCGTGTAACATACTGTAAATCACTGGTATGATTCTGAGATTTTGTTTGTATCTGTTTGATATCTCTCTGCTCCTGTGTGTTGGACTTGTGTCTGTTTAAGTTTAAGTGTTATAATTTTTGTTGTCTTTGTAAAACCCAGGTGTAGTGGTTAGCACTGTCGCCTTGCACCTCCAGGGTCCGGGTTCGATTCCCGGCCAGGCTCGCTTCCCGTCTCTGTGTGCATGGAGTTTGCATGTTTTCCCTGTGCTTGGTGGGTTTCCTCTGGGTACTCTGGTTTTCTCCCATAGTCCAAAGATATGCAGGTTAGGCTGGTTGGCATTCCCAAATTGCCTGTAGTGTGTGAATGAGTGTGTGAGTGTGTGAATGTCTTTGTGCCCTGCGATGGATTGGAACCCTGTCCAGGCTGTACCCCACATCGTGCCCTAAGCCTCCTGGGATAGGCTCCAGGTCCCTGCGACCCTAAATACAGAATAAAGTGGTATAGAAGATGAGTGAGGGAGTGTTAAACCCAGTACGGAATGACTCTCCTGTTTATCTGGAACATTGCCTGTTTGACTATGATGTGAATTTCGATTCGGCTGAATATAAGCACTGATGCTTTGTAAATACTTCGTAAATAACTTGTTACCTCCTCTTTACATACAGGAAGTAGGGGGTTAGACGCCATTTCTTTTCATATATCTTTTTCACTCGTTGTTTACAGAGGTAGGTAAGCTAATTTGTATTTTATTATCCATACTTTCGTTTCAGGTTAATTAGTTTTAAAACAAAGTCTGTTTTGTTCATTGTTTTGGACTTGTTTGAGCTTGAAGAAAATCCTGTGTAGAAAAAACGCGAAAATAAACAATTGAACTAATCCCTCTGGTGTGAGCTCACTCAGTTCTCTTTTTCTGTTGTGGCCAACCCCTAGAGGTCATAACACTCTTTATAAAGTTTACTATTGATCAGTCAGAATCTTTTTTGGGACTCTGACTTGAGTTAACACTAAAGAGTGCCTTTGCAATACAGCAAATTCCTGTATAGAGGCACAGCTTCCAGGTATTGTATTGTGGAGGGTACTATAACTAGCACAAAGCAATGCCTACATGCAGTTCAATCCAATGTCTTCGAAGAGGTCTATGGTAGTTTTTTGACGAGGGAGAGGAAACAATGGTGGTTTTGGGGTGGATGATGGGGATTTACCAGCTAACATTCACCATCCAATGTTCCTAAATTATAGACGGACCACCCTTAAGCTTACTATGCACATTGCAAAGGGCCCTACATGTTACATAAGCTCCCGCAAAATAAACAAGCCCCTCCCCTTTAATGTCAAAACTGTCAGTGGACAAATTTTAAAAGGAAGAAGCGAAATTATTCTTTGAGTTCGGGCCACAAAAAAACACTACATGTACAGTAAGTGGACTGCAGGAACAGCAGTCAAGCAAACCAGCATTTTCCAGTTTAATATTGCAGTTTTCAATAGCTGCGTTGTTGCTTCTTAGTCTTTGTGCGTACTTGCTAGATAGTTTGTCGGCCTTATCCAGAGATTATGTGTGTGAAAAAGTTAAGATGAAGGACAACTATTTATTAAATTTGACAAATGCCAAATGGCAATGGTGTTTATATTGCAGCTGTAAAAGGTAACTGTGATGTGCATCATATGAATATGCATTCATGTTCGCCTGCACCGAATTGTGCTTTTCAGCAGCAAGGTGCTACACAATATTGCACTAAAAACACATTATCACTAGACTTATAAGGCTTTCTACATATTTTGAACTTTAAAATGACAAAGGATGTTAGCTGTCTTTTCTTTTCAGAGCCTCCCTGAAATTCCACTAGCTTCCACAAGCCTGGCACAATCCCCCCCCCCCACCCCCCCCCCCCCCCCGCCCCCCACCCCACCAGCACCCGTTATTATTATAATATAATAATAACAATAATAATATTATTATATATTATCGCCAAATATTCTTTGCATTAGCAAGAAAAGCTCAGTCAATCAGTTTCTGGAATCATTAGATGGCTGAGGTGAGGAGTAAAAACATTTATGCTTTTGTCTCCCAAATTTAATGATGACAGGCCCCAGAAGGGAATTGTGATCATCCCCAAGTACCCACCGCACCTTTTACAGCCTTGGTGGATTGAGATCTGATTACGACCAGGCCTTGGGGTACTCAGTAAGTAATCAGATCTCAATCCAAAGCACTTTTTGCGGCCTTGGATTATTGAGGTCTGTTTACGACCCGAGTACCCTAAGGCCTGGTATGTAGTCCTTTTCACATTGACCAGGACGCAGTATGTCCCAGCTTGTCAGGGGCCTGAGGCATGCCAGGATCCATTGTGGTAAACTCATCCTGAAAAAGCCTGGATTTTCTGCAATACCAGCAGACCGGTCTGGCCCACACCACTAAGAAAAGACTGAGGACAGAGAATGATAGACAAACACGTAGGAGGGGGCCACAGACCTTGGGACAACAGAGGGTGAAACCTAAGCGAACAAAGACAAAGACAAAATCCTGTAATCCTGTAATTAGGATTCATAAGTGGACAAGGATTTGTACATCTTGCTGGATCTTGCAGGTACACTAGCTTAGTGTACAGTTTAGCACTTATTAAGTGTGGTGGGTATGTCTGATCTACTCCAACTAACTGCTAATAGTTTATTGTTTTTTAACATGTCTTAACGTCTTAACATGTTAGACCCCTATTCCATAATGAGGGTTGTTACATAGACCTTATCTTAACCCCTGTCACTACATTCTCTCCTGGATTAAAGGTTAGTAAACATTGATTACTGACGCCTCTGTTCCTTTGCTATTGAATGCAGAGGCCTAATGAAGGAGTAATATTTCCGTTTTTAGCTGGCTGTGTGAATGGGTAAGAGACGCCATGTTTCCTCAAGCTGGTTAGCGAATACAAACATGTGGTTGTGCTTAGTAATGGTCAGGGTGCAGAATGTCAACTGGTAGTTGTTGAATTGAGCCTCATTGGTTTGGAGAGAATGCCTATAATGACTTGGGCTAGTTCTCTTCATGCTCCATGAATACTTCCACAAACTTCTCCACTATTGCTGCTCCCTCTGCTTGTTTTTTATTGCTTCCTGACTCACAACAACAGACAAACAACCCGCCCCAATGCTCTGTGCTGCAGCTTTAAGTACTGAATTACCCTAATAAATATAAATACAACGTTTTTAAAAAATATATATTTACAATACATTTCATTGTTCTTGTTTTTATTCATTTAATGCAGGAAAAGTTTAAAATGTCTATATTTAGTGATTGTTGGCTTGTTCTTAATTTTCCAGCATTGTTGTGCTTGTATTGGAAAATGTAAACAAATCCCATCTGTGTGCTCCCATTTTCTGAGGTAGCAGATGTTGTGATAATGCAAAGTGGTGTCTCATTTAAAGTAAAAATAAATAAATAAATCACTTACTGTATTGTACTCATTACTGTTTATTGATGTAGCCAAAGCAGGAAACATACCGCTGGCAAATGACAGTAATTACTGATAAAAAAATTTTTTTTCTTTTTTACTACAAAAATATCTTGCATTATCTAACAGTAATGAATTTTGCTCCCTGTTATTAAAACAGTATACTGAATACTTAGGTTTCAGTTTGTTTGTGTTGCATTTAATTCATTTACTTTACATATTACCCCAGTGCATGGTTCAGTCCTGTCACCTGGCCCAACATCCAGTCCCTGGGCCCCTGTTCAGTCTAATTGCTGAATTGTATCCAAAACAATCATTGTATTTGCATGAAGAACAGACTGGCCCCTGCTGTATGTCTATTGTCTAGACCTCCTGCTACATTCTTCAGGCCACTAATACTGAGATCCCAGCCATTCCTCATTAACAGTCCTAATTATGGCAGAACTATAATCAACTGTCTCATGCTCTTAACCTGCAGACCTCAAAAGTAATTACTTTGTACACCAGCCAAACCAAAACACAACAAAATCCTCAGCAATTAGCAGAGAATTTTAAAATGAGGACAAAGTTAGTGACAATGTGACAAAGATTTTTGGAAAATTTCCCAGTAGCACTGAGCACAAAAGCAAGAGTACACTTTGTACAAGATGCAAGACCATCACAGGGAACTGACACCCTCAGTCCACATAGAATGCCATCTTTTTCTGAAGAGAAACAGAATACATAAAGAAAACCCACATGGACAAAGTGAGACCATCTGAATCTCCTGGAGCAGTGATGAACCAACACTATTTGCTGTGCCACCATGTTGCCCTGTTAGACAACTACTTGGATGCAAGCAAAAGTTTTAGAGGGTTTAGAATTGTTAAGAATTTATTTTTTTTTGGCATTGCAGGTAAAAAATGGATCTGTAGAGGTCACTCAGGTTTTCACACTCCAGCCTTGACAAACTATGTTGTCACTCTGTGCACACAGCCATGCAGGAATAAGTATGAGTTCTTTACTTCCAGTGAAGGGATGTCTTAAGAAAAGAGCACATTACAAATGATAGCACATAAAAAATTGTTTTTGACAGTGTAACTGTTACATGTTATGCAGCAACTATACTCACTACTGTGAGTAATTTTAGCTTTTGTGGTCAGGTGAGCCCAACCTTAAACATTTAAACCATAATCACCAGTTGTATGTTTGACTTATCTTATTTCTTAATTATTTATTTAGTAAGAGTCAATTTAGCAGTTGATATGTTCTTTATCTGTTTATCCCTGAAGACGGCATTGCATGCTGTTAGTTTGACAAATTAGGAAATTATACAGAATTCAATTCAATTCATTGCCGCAAAGCAGCTTTACACAATCAAAAGAATTATTTAAGTTTGTATGAAATGTAAGTGTGTATGAATCAAAATGGTCAGTTTGTCCCTGGTGAGCAAGCCGAGGGCGACAGTGGCAAGGAAAAACTCCCTGAGATGGTAATAGGAAGAAACCTTGAGAGAAACCAGACTTAACAGGAAACCCATCCTCATTTGAGTGAAACAGAAAGCAGTAAATGATCTGCATTTATACAGTGTGTTAGGTGGCAGGCAGTTCAGCTACTGTATAATAGTTGATGTTAATTGATGTTAATATGGAGTCCAGGTAGTTATTGAAGACTCAGGTAGACTTGTAGGAAGTTCCAGTCCTGAACTATCGAACTGTCAAGTCCCCAGAGAAACAGTTGCCAACACCAGTCGAGGCCAGAACCATCTTCTAGGTAGAGAGAACCATCCCCAGACACCAGACGCATCCCAGAGAGACACATGGGGCATCCATGTGACGAGATCTTCAGCCAGAAGCGGGGCACCAGGATGGGTCAGACAGGTCTGGAGGGCAGAAGGAGTCTGGATCACTGGCAGCTCAGGAACGACATGTGTAGCTCGACAGAGAGAGAGAAAGAGTGAAAGGGGGAGACAGGAGGAGAGAGGAAAAGAGCAGTTAGGTATGGTCACAGTCACACAATGTATAATGTAAATGTATATTAACTGTAGAGTGCAAGCAGAGACTCCGGCAGGACTAACTATGACAGCATAACTAAAAGGGAGAGCCAGAAGGAAACACAAACATGAGGGCTTCCTGAGATGTAAAGCAACCAATCACCTCACCGTCAGGAAACCTGAGTGATCAATGAGAGTGAGAAAGACAGCATCCAAACATACCAGTTCACCATAATACTCACTGCCCATGAGTCCCCCAGATATGCTCCTTTACCTAAGGCAAATCTATTTATAAACATGCTTGGCTAAATAAATAGTTTTTTAGCCGCGACTTAAACACTGAGACTGTGTTTGAGTCCCGAACACTATTTGGAAGACTATTCCATAATTTTGGGGCTTTGTAAGAAAAAGCTCTGCCCCCTGCTGTATTTTTCATAATACGCAGTACTGAAAAGCAGCCTTCATCCTTTGATCAAAATAGGCGTGGCGGTTCGTAAGACATTAGCAGTTCGCTCAGGTACTGCGGCGCAAGACCATTTAATGCTTTATACGTCAAGAGTAGTATTTTAAAATCAATGCGAAATTTCACAGGGAGCCAATGCAGTAAAGATAAGGTAGGGGTGATGTGCTCATATCTTCTGGTTATAGTGAGGACTCTCGCTGCTGCATTCTGGCTGAACAACCAGACAGTAAGGCGTTACAATAGTCCAACCTAGAGGTGATAAAAGCATAAACTAGTTTTTCTGCATCGTTTAGTGACAATAAATTTCTTATCCTGGCAATATTCCTTGGTGAAAGAATGCTATCCTGGTAATATTATCTACATGAGCTTCAAATAAAAGGCTGGAATCTATAATCACACCGAGGTCTTTCACTGTTGCACTTGATGGAACAGAAAGGCCATCTAAAGTTACGGTGTGATCTAAAATTTTACTCCTAGCTGTATGCGGTCCTATGACTAGAACTTCTGTCTTATCTGGATTAAGCAGAAGGAAGTTCATTAGAAATTATACAGAATCACACAAGTTACTGAGTTTCTTTAATTGCGGTTTCAATTTTCAATCAAATTTCAGGATGCAGCTGATAACACATACAGCTGATGAATGATTTAATAGTTGATTGTATTGTCAGGTTACAGTAAATTAATCTTTTTCCTCTCAAAAATCACCCATATCTAATGTTGAACAAGTTAAGGGGATAAGGAGAATCTAATACACGGATATCGTTTGTGTGCATTATAGTTGAAAGGAAGCAAATCATCATAAACCAAACAATTAGACTGATATGAGTAGTACTTTGTCAGAGTTATGTAAACTATACCACCAAAAGTGACAATCAAAGCCACATGCGCCTTTAAGACATCCCATTTCAGATTAAGCCCACTTTTGGTGTCATATTAACCTCCAATCATCTACAGTAGTGAGACTTATCGGACTAGCTTTTGGAGCATGGCAATGGGGATTTGCTTACTCAAGTGCAGTTGCATTAGTGAGGTCAGACACTAATGTCAGGCAAGGAGGCCTGGTGGGAAGTCTGTGTTACAATTCATCCTAAAAGTGTTCAATGGGATAGAGCTCAAGGCTCTGTAGAGGTCACTCAGGTTTCCCCACTCCATCCTCGTCACAGACATCACTCTGTGCACACAGCCATGCTGGAATAAGTACGAGTTCTTTTGAAGGGATGTCTAAAGAATAGAGCACATTACAAATGAAAGCACATAAAAGCACATATGGGAACATTGATGGTCAGAACATTCACACAGTTTTTGGATATATAGTGTAACTGTTACATGTTACATGCTATACTCACTACCGTAAGTAATTTTAGCTTTTGTGGTCAGATGAGATCAACCTTAAACATTTTAACTATAAACACCAGTGGTGTGTTTGACCTGTAAGTGCTATAGCTTAAGAAGATATCCTAACAATAACAAGGGTAGTGCATATAGTATAACCCACTCCTTTATATCCGTTCATACACCAATTTATCTGACATCTTATCACTTTTAAGGTTACTACAGTATGTGATAAAGATGCATAATGTTTAAGACACCAAACCGAGAAACCAAACTTCAGAGTTTCCTTCCTGTACTGCTAAGTTGACCAATTTGCTATCTTCCTCTATAATAACATTGGCTTCTCTCACCAGCCGTCAGCTCTGAACCACAAGAAATACACATACTGTAAAAAGCCACATGTGCAAGAAATGCAGCAAATGCATACATTTGAAAGACACAAGGCCCTTGTGATTACTTGTAATCATTTGCAGCTGTTCGTGATTAAACAATTCCAACACCTTAACCACTGAGCTTAAAGCATCACAGCAAAAAAAAGATGCTTTTTATTCCTTCACTGCATTGGCCGAGGACAGCATGGACAAGACGTGTCGGAAATCCGGCGCGTGGTGGCGCTGTTAGTGCTCGAGTTTAAACCGCCCATGTAACCCGACACTCAGTCCTGCGCTTTAAGAGTTGCAGTCGGGCGATGCGCTCAGCTCAAGCATGCATGTGCTGCACACGTACTGTGTTTCTCAGCTGAAGGAGGAAGTTCAGTTTATCTTTGGTCATAAAGAAGCTTCGGTATTTACTGACTCGCTCGCTCGCGGCTTCCACTCGGCGGAGCATCTCAGTGTGACGGCGCGCAGCGAAGAACGAACGGACGGCAGTTGCGCACCAAATAGCCACCGTGCTTATTTCCATCCTTTGCACTACTCGCAGATCGGATTTGTTTAAAACTTATTTTTATTTCCTTACTCTACAATGAAAGGTAAGCACGGGCAGTCTTTCTTTCTTTCTTTCAATTTTTTTTTTTCGTTCTTTCAAATTAAAATTCTTTCTTTTTTAAAGCAATAACTTCTGTGTGCCTGATCCGCAGCAGTGAACAGTTTAATTCTCCTGTGGTTGTGCACTCTGCTGCTGGAACGGACATCATGCATCGCTGAGGAACAGAACTCACCCACGACAGAAAGTGGTAAGAGTGCCAGAAACCTCTATACAGCCTGTCTGGATAGCAAGCAAGAGATAGTTATCCTAACACATTTGAGGGGAAAAAAAAACATTCCTGCAGTAGGACATCTAATTATTATTATTATTATTATTATTATTAGAGCATTAATTTAAACAAGGGAATTTCATTGTGTGCTTACATACAGCATTTAAGAAAGAAAAAAAAAACCCAGCTAATTAATTCTTGACTCTTTAACCCACAATTGGTATGCATGACATAAAGAACGTGTCTGGTCTTGAGTGGGCTGGTTCAGATGATCATCGTCTGCCTAGATGTCTAACTTTCTCACCACTGTATCAGATCACCCAGCAACCGCCCCCCACCCTCTCAGGGTTGAAGGAATTTCTACACACACACACACACACACACACACACACACAGGTGTTCTTTGTACAGGGGATTGTTAACGGTTCTTACCTTCCAGTTTTTTTTTTATTTTTTTTATTTTGGACACCTTTCTGCTCGAAACATTGAGTTCCAATCATATTACAAGTTAGCAATTTTTTATGAACTGCTGTGGCACTCACAAGGCTTGCAGATTTGCAGGTTCGGGCTTAACATGCTCACTTTCCTGACTGCTTGCAAGTAGTTTGTAGTTGAAAATGCGAAAAATGCTATTGTCAGCTACTTGCAAAAAAGAATTATTACAATAACATATGATAATAAAGGTTGTGCTGCATATTAATCCTGTGTGTGTATTGTCCAAAAACATTCCAGTAAATGGATTGGTTATGCTTAATTGCCCATACGTAGGTATGAGTTTGTATGTGAATGTGTGTGCATGGTGTCCTGTGATGCACCGGCATCCCATCCACTGTGTTCCCCTTTGTCCCACTTGTTTCTTTAATATGTATTGATTTTTTTATTCCTAACAGTTCTTTCTAATATTTAAGGAACCATCCACTAAAATGTTCTAAGTACAGTTACTATAGTATTATATTAGTCTTGTAATAGTCCTATCTTGTTCCCTGAAGACCTACTGAACACTGGCAAGTTACTTCATCATTATTGCGATGTTCTCACAGACGGCCTATGTGACTAATAGATAACAGTGCACACAACCCAAGCCAGAAAGTTTGGGAAGCAGTAACATGTTGTAGGGTGTTGTAGGTGTTGTAGGTTTATTATGACATCATTTATCCTGCTAATGCATGCCTTTTCTATTACATGTGAAACTTGACACTGTGTTTTTCTTAATTCATTCACAAGTCTAGGTGCTAGACGGTGCCATGTGACCAGGGCAATAAGTAGCTGCACTTATCACCAAGATTATCACTCTTGAGCAGAGTTCCTGTAAAAAGTTTAGCAAGAGCAGATCCTAAGAACATGTGAGAGGAACTAGTTAGACAAACTGTAGGAGATTCTGGTTATCTCCTATGTAACGCATATAACCACAGTTCATTTGGAGGTTGTGCTATTTTAGGGTTATGCCAGAGAGGGGAAGTTATAAAACAATGTCAAGTGGGTGATCCATATGTGTTATATAATTTTATCAGGTTCAGTAATGCTTGTATTTCCATTTTCCCTATGTTACAATGGCAGTGTCAGGACAGTAGTATATTATTATTTTTTATATTATTTTTATATTATAATATAAATTCTGTAGTAAATGTGACTCTTAGGACATTGTTTGCAGTTAAAAACTGTTAAAAATGTTTATTATGTGTTTTGTTCACAGTGAATCCGTGTTGCTACTACCCTTGTCAGAACCGAGGAATTTGTGTGAGATATGGACTAGACAGATATGAATGTGACTGCACCAGAACTGGGTATTATGGGAAAAACTGCACTACCCGTAAGTAAACCTGAGTTCCTCTTTTTGTTTTCCTCTTTATAGATCCTGTTTTTGGTGGATTGATTCATAGAATATCTAAATATGTTCGAACACAAAATAATAAACATAAATTGCGGATTAGTACCTTAATTGTGTGTAAATTGATTTAGTATAAAATGGCTGAGAATACTTTTTAAAATACAAGGTAGCATTATTACCACCATAAACACAGAACACATTCATTGTTTCAGGTCTAACTGTAGTGTCTGTAGCAAATAAATAAATAAATAAATAAATAAAGATCAGCTCCCAATCGTAATGCTTCCAAATATATTGTAAGTATACATAAAGGACCTCACAACACTGATTGAGTGCTTGGTTAAGAAAGGAGGAGTTGATGGAGCTTGTCTAGGAAATGATGTAAAATAGTTATTAAGTACGTAGTCATTCTGCATTTTTGTTCTATTTACTTTGCTTTTAAGTGAGTAAGTTGGTCATGCTCAAATTATTCCTGAGCATTTTGGTGGGAACTGATGTAATTCTAATGAGATTCATTTGGACACAGAGAGAGTAGTTCAGATCAGTTGCGTAAGTGAAAGTTAAAATAAAACCAGCTGTGGATTTGTAGGTCAGGAAATAGACTTGGTAAAAGTATCTTTTTTGGCCTACAGCAGATCATGAGGATATTAAGAATATCCTGTTGTATGCAAGGTATTTCAGGTCAGGAGGTGAATTTTAAATTTGGTATTATTGGTTGTGGTGTTTCCTGTTTTTTTGTGCAAAGGTAACATGTAACATGTAACTCCTGGTTATCTGGTATCGAAAAGATGGGCATGTCTTTTACTTTTCAATTTTATTTTCTATAAATCTGCTTAGATAGCCATGGTTATACTTTTTTGGGGATGAGAGTAGGGCTGTACTCTGCAGCAACAAATTCCTCAGATGTAAATGTTGCTATGACAACGAAACAGTGTTCAAGATTGTAAAGTTAGGGTGTGTTTGGAATGTGAACAGAATTGTGAATAACTGTTTTTTTATTTTCTAATCTGCTTGGAGAGATTTAACAAAAACCCCAATGCTCTTAAGTTTGCTATTTTGTTATATGCAAAAGAAGCCTATCACAGGAGACTTGAGGCGCATGAGGCAGGGTACACCCTGGACAGGATGGCAATCCATCGAAGGGAACACACACATACACACACTCACACATTCATTTAAACACTACAGCCAATTTGGGAACACCAGTTGGCCTAATCTGAATGCCTTTGGGCTGTGGAGGAAGTCGGAGTACCTGGGGGAAACCCAGCAGGCATGGGGAGAACATAAAAACATAAAAACTCCATACTCCTTGAATCTAGCTGGGAATCAAACCTGGTTCCTGGAGTTGCAAGATGACAGTGCTAACCACAAAGTCACCGTGCCGTCCTATACTATAAAATATAATATTGTACAATATTACAATAACCTAATGCTAGCATCCTCAAAAAACCATCCATAATGATGTTTTGACAGAATTGTTTAATATAATTGACCATTTTAGCTGTTATTACCAAGTTTCCTTTTCAGATAAAAAATTCCATCGTTCCACTTGTAGAGCAGTAATCATAGAAATTTGATCACATGAACTGTGACATGATTATTTGTGATGTTGTGAACCACCTCTTAAAGGAATACAAAAGTAATACAAGCAAAAAAGCAGAATATTAAATAAGCTTGATATAGGTCACGACTGCATCCCTGCTGCATGTTCAATGCTATTAATGGTTCATTATGAAAATATACAGTATTTCACAATAAAAAACAATACAACTCGTAACATAAATGCAAGATATTTAACATTGAGCTAGCTAATTTACAGCGACAACATGCTGTTCATTTGCTGCAGCATAAAAAATAGTTTTGCAAATCTATACAGTATAAATGAAAGAAATGTTTTGTTTGTGAATTGGTCAGAACTCGCTTTTTCAATGATATCTTTATGTTTATACATTGGTGGACCGAACCCAGAAAATTTTTATGGCAGCACAGTATTGTACAGTAGTTAGCACTGTCGCCTTGCACCTCCAGGGTCCAGGTTCAGTTCCTGGTCAGGCTTGTTTCCTGTCTCTGTGTGCATGGAGTTTGCATGTTCTCCCCTGTGCTTTGTGGGTTTCCTCAGGGTACTCTGGTTTCCTTTCAAAGACATGCAGATTAGGCTAATTGGTGTTCCCAAATTGCCTATTATGTGTGTGCCCTGCGATGGATTGGTACCCTGCCTCGTGCCCTTAGCTTCCCGGGATTGGCTCCAGGCCCCCTGCAAACCAGAATACAGGATAAATCAGTATGGAAAATGAGTGAGTGTCTGTTTGTATGTATGTCTGTCCATCCAGATTTTGTCAAAGCATCATGCAAAACTGGCTCAAAAGAATTGAATGACACTTTGGCAGTAGTTAGATATTTGCCTGAAGTAAGACCTGCACCATAAATCAAAATGTTGAGTAGAAATTCTCAGCAATTCCTGTATGTGCCAGATTAGGCAACAGCATCTAGCACTTTTTTTTTTTTTTTTTATACAAATTAAGTGTTTTTTTCTCAAGGTAAGCATGGCTATAAGCATCAATCAACAGAGCCAACCAACGCAATAGTTTACTGTGTATAGGCAGAGTATGCAGAAGACACTGAAACAATGGTAATGCACCTAAAAGCCTACAACAGAAAACAGAAACAAAAGCGCAACACAGACTGGCTTACTTCAAATAAAGTAAACTGAATAAAAACTAAAACTTCAAAGATGAATAGACAGACTAGTGTATGATGTTTTTCCTGGAAGAAGTTTAAAACCAGTTTTTCTCATATGTTCTGAAATCGTGGCATTAATAAAGAGCAGTGATGTGAAGCGCCACTATGAGATAAAACATAAATTGTCAAGGAAAACATCCACAGCAGTCTCAGGTGAGGGCATGTAAAATACCTGAGAGCCCAGTGTTATGCATGAAAATGCCTGCCTGGCACGGATTGTTCCCCTACTGTATACAATCACACACACACACACACACACACACACACACACACACACACACACACACACACACATATATACTCAGCAAAAAAAGAAACGTCCTCTGACTTTCAACTGTTTTAACTTTCAGTAAACTTAATGTGTAAATATTTGTATGAACACTAAAAGAGTCAACACCATAAGACATAAACTAAAAAATGTTTCACAATGTGTCCCTGAATGAAGGGAGGCTCAAAATCAAAAGTACCAGTCAGTATCTGGTGTGGCCACCAGCTGCTTGAAGTACTGCAGTGCATCTCCTCCTCATGGACTGCCTATTGCGGACAGTCTGAGCACTGATGGAGGGATTGTGTGTTCCTGGTGTGACTCGGGCAGTTGTTGTGGCCATCCTGTACCTCTCACGCAGGTGTGATATTCGGATGTACCGATCCTGTGCAGGTGTTGTTACACGTGGTCTTCCACTGCCAGGATGATCAGCTGTCCTTCCTGTCTCCCTGTAGCGCTGTTTTAGGCGTCTCACAGTGCGGACATGGCAATTTATAGCCACATCAGCAGTCTTCATGCCTCCCTGCAGCATGCCTAATGCACGTTCACGCAGATGAGCAGGGACCCTGGGCATCTTTCTTTGGGTGTTTTTCACAGTCGGTAGACAAGTCTCTTTAGTGTCCTGCGTTTTTAGAACTGTGACCTTAAATGCCTACTTTCTGTAAGCTGTTAAGGTCTTAACGACCATTCCACAGGTGCATGTTAATTAATTAATTATGGTTAATTGAACATGCATGGAAAACATTGTTTAAACCCTTTACAATGAAGATCTGTAAAGTTATTTGGATTTTTACAACATTATTGTTGAAATACACAGTCCTGAAAAAGGGACGTTTCTTTTTTTGATCACTAGTTCTCTTACTTAGATATCATGGAGGGGTCTACAGTTTTCAGCATAGGTGAAACCCACTGTGAGAGAAAGAATCTAAAAAGAAAAATCCGGAAATCACATTGTATGATTTTTTTTAACAATTTATTTGTGAATTACTGTCAAATAAGTATTTGATCACTTGCTTATCAGCCAGATTTATGGCTCAAAGACCTGTTATTTTGCTTTTAAATAGTCCAGCTACACTCTGCTCATGATTCTAAATTGGTAGCACCTGTTTGAGGTCGTTAGCTGTCATAAAGACACCTGTGCACCCCACAAGTAGATACATGGGGTATCAATGATGCTAAGAATAGTGAAGAATCAGCCCAGAACTACACAGGAGGAGCTGGTCAATGCCGTGAAGAGAGCTGGGACCATCGTTTCCAAGGCTACTATCAGTAATACACTAAGACGTCATGATTTAAAATCTTACATCGCACGGAAGGTTCCCCTGCTTAAGTCAGCCCATGTCCAGGCCCGTCTGAAGTAGTATCATCCCACTAATCCCATACCTACGGTGAAGCATGGGGCTGGAAGCATCATGCTCTGGGGGTGTTTTTCTGCACAGGGAACAAGACGACTGCACTATTAAGAAGAGGATGAACGGGGCTATGTATTGTGACAAATTGGGCAAAAACCTCCTTCCCCCAGTCAGAGCATTAAAGATGGGTCGTGACTGGGTCTTCCAACATGACAATGACCCAAAGCACACAGCCAGGAAAACTAAGGAGTGGCTCAGTAAGAAGCATATGGACTATTTAAAAGCAAAATAACAGGTCTTTGAGGGTCAGAAATCTGGCTGATAAGCAAGTGATCAAATACTTATAAAACTTAAAACACAGTAATTCACAAATAAATTGTTAAAAAATCATACAATGTGATTTCCGGATTTTTCTTTTTAGATCCTGTCTCTCACAGTGGAGATGCACCTATTCTGAAAACTGTATCATATATATATAGTTAATAAAACTTTGTCAGTACTTGGGTATCTTACTGAAGTTTAACCTGCACCATAAATTAAATGTAAGTGTTGAGTAAAAGCGGTGTTATAAACAGTTATGTGGTGGAATTAATAATCTATTTTAAAAGAATCTACTTGCTCAATGTAAACAGAAACCTGCGCCAATAGATATTAATTAGAAAAGCTAAACTGAATATTTTTACTGGAATTACTTAATAATATTTTGATCGCTGATATACAGCGCTGATAATAAGTGGTATAAATGACGTTTAACATGCTGGAGTTATTTTAAGACAAAACTTAATCTTGATCTGATCTTCTTTTCTGATTTCTTATCACTGATTACTCTCTGAGTAACGAACGGGAAGTGGCTTTTAAGTTTATTTCTACGTATTAATAAGTTGGGCAAAGAGTTCTGCTGTACAGAAAGACTGGCAGACATGTACAGTATGTGGGCTTCAAGCTGAAATAGTAATATCACTGATTACATTAATGCTGAGCAGCTTATTTTTAGCTTAATGTTTTAACTATTTCTACAGCTAATTACTAAGAATTTGATTAAATGTAATGTTCTAACAGTGATCGTATTCCGACACCCAAACTTCTTAGGTAATACTGTATATGACCTTATATGACCATTGGTATTTTTGCAGCTTCTTGTTGCAAAATTATTTTCACTTAGTACAAGATAGTCACAATAGGGTTAGGTTAAACGTAGGCCAAAGGTGTAATTAAATAGCTTTTCCTTTGAGTGTAGGGTTTTTGTCTTTTTTCTGTAAGTTAATTACTGACTGTGTCTACACATTTTGTGGAATTTAGGTAACATATCTTAAAGCAGAGCAAAAAGCATATCATGCCAGTGGAACTTTGATGGCAACGAGAGTTCAACTGCAATATTAGAATAAAAGTTTACAAAAAAACTAACAAACTAGTAAAACTTTTTTATTAACTGAAAACGTACAAGTTAAGTACAGTATTTGTTTAACTAAAGCAGGGATCCCTTTCACACCACCAGTTTTTAGAATTAGTTTTATCACAGAGAAAAGTCAACCTCGAACTGGTAATGAAATTTTTCATGAATAAAGGTGTAAACATTTAACCTTTGAAAATGCCTAAGTCTCCTGGGCTAGGCTCCAGGCTCCTCTCGACCCTGAGTACAGGATGAAGCGGTACAGACGATGTGTGAGTTTTATATTTACTGTACATGTATTTTTCTAGGTAAAGTTGTTAGGATACATGTTACTGCAGTAAAAACAGCTAGACTCAGATCTCTGGTATTTACATGAAATTCATATCTTTAAAAATATTGTATATTTTACATTTCTTTCTTGTTTTCCTTATAGCTGAATTCTGGTCCAGAGTCTATGAACTCCTCAAACCCAATCCAGATGTCGTCCACTACATCTTGACTAATTTTTACTGGCTATGGAGCCTTATCAATAAAACTTTCCTGAGGGAATGGATCATGGCTAAGGTTCTCACAGGTCAGTTGTCCAAAACATGAATCCATTCACCTTTTTCTCTTTCCTTCTGTAAGATATAATTAGTATACCCTTTTACACGACATATAGTATAGTACTGTAACAATAGCTCTTTTACACAAAATATAACAACTCCTGGTGTGCAAGGATATTCCAATGTCATTAAAGCATGACTAATTTATAATGTATAAGATCTATGAGAAAAATCATGGTTATATAGTATTTAAGGTACACTGAACATATGCATTGTGGCACGGTGGTGTAGTGGCTAGCACTGTTGCCTTGTACCTCCAGGGTCCGGGTTCAATTCCTAGCCAGGCTCGATTCCCGTCTCTGTGTGCATGAGGTTTGCATGTTCTCCCTGTATGTGGGTTTCCTCCGGGTACTCCGGTTTTCTCCCACAGTCCAAATACATGTACAGTAGGTTAGGTTGATTGGCATTTCCAAATTGCCCGTAGTGTGTGTGTGTGTGCCCTGCGATGGATTGGCACCCTGTCCAGGGTGTACCCTGCTTAGTGCCCTAAGCCCCCTGGGATAGGCTCCAGGCCCCCGCGTCCTTGAATACAGGATAAAGCGGTATAGAAAGTTAGTGAACATATGCTTCACATCTGATGCACAGTACAATGGTTCAGCTTTTAGTCTGATACCCAATATAAATATTTGTAAAAGAAAAAGCTTAGTCATCTCCTTCCTCAGAGAACCATTGTGTAACTTTTGCTTAAAGTTAACTTTTGTGTAATCTCGTTTGCTACATTTATTTGTGTTTAATTCCAAATCATTCATCCCTACAGTACAGTAGATAGCAAAGTCTCAAAGCTTATACCTTTAAAAATGAAAAATAGTACATTATTAAGCCTTACAAAACACTAAATTGTGATTATGATGACGATTTTTGAATGAAAAAAATGTATTACTTTGCAAAGACCATAAGAGTATAGATGCCTTCTGGTTTTCAAACATTATGTGGATATCTTTTACAGATAATGTTCTAATCTGAAGCATCCTCATTTTACCAGGGCGAAGAGTGCCCTGTTCTTAAAATCATACCAAGAAAAGAGGAGGAGCAGAGATAAATTTGTGTAAAAGAGTTGAGATAACTGAAGGGTGTTGACTTCTCATGTATGCAGCTGCTTACAGTTGCGTTTCAATCTAACACAATCTAACCATGAAACCAAACACTATTTTAGAAAAGTGCAAGTAACATTTTTTTTTTTTTTTTGAGCGTCTGTTTCTGTGCTGGGCAGCACTTATTGCTTCTGTGTGGTCTGACACTGGCATTGCAAGATTTAGGCAGTTTAAATCTGGGTAGTAGGAAAGCAAAAGACCACACAACTGCACCTAGGGGATGAAAAACTGAACATCAACAATGAAGGGGCCTGTGTTTACATAGAAAAGAAGTATGCATGAAATGTCTGCAATGCTTTCTCAGTTTATTTAAACTTTCTCTTCTTTTTGCTACTGTGAATCTAGGTAGTAGACTACTTTATATTTTTCGTGTGCTACAGATCTGAGAAACTGTGCACATGAACTTCCTGCTAATATTTTCTCAGCTGCTGTCTGCTTTATCACTTCCTGTAACAAGTCCCTCCAATAAAAGTGGCCCCATTCATCAGCTTACATTCAATTTGGTGTGAGAACTATTATTTTCAAAGACTCTCACATAGGGCCTACAGCTTAACATAATTTACATGTTTTTTTTTTTAATCTTAGATAGTCCAGTGACTTTCAAGTCTCTACTGCAAAGTAATTCGTGTTGTTCTCAAACAAAAAAAAAAAAAAAACCTTTGTCGAATTCCTTACACCCCTCTGCTACTGCTGCCAAGAGTTTTTGGCACTTATGCCTATACATTCACTCTCCACTAACATTTCCGAGGTGTTCACAGGAGATGTAATGTAAACATAGTGGAGAGAGAACTGCATTGCTCTGAGTGAGGGAAATTAAAACACTTGCATGCTTGTATACATCTGTCTTAAGTTCCCCTCATACACACAGAATAAGAAAACCTACACAATTCGAGACGTTTCATCCTAAAATTGCTGCATTAGTCATAAGGTGAAAGCAGAAAAATAAGAATAGTAAGACAAGCACAAAAAAATTGAAATGACGTAGACAGGCCCGTAGTTTTTTATGTCGAAACTCTTCGTAGTCTTTTATTGTTAAACCCAAAAAATAAACATATACCTATGATAATGACAAGACAGCATGCACAGTGTTCAAACCTCCAAAGTCTATTAAAACAGCAGAAGAGGGGCAGCATATTTCAGAAAGGGGGGTTAAGTGGTTTGCTGGTTTGCAAAGACGCCACAGGATTGCTAGAGATGTGTGATTTTTTTGTTCTCGTTCCCATAACCCTGTTTGCTATTTCAGTGAGATCAGACCTGATTCCTAGCCCTCCCACCTATAACTCCAAGTATGGCTACCTGAACTGGGAATCCTATTCCAATATCACATATTACACCCGACTCTTGCCTCCAGTGCCACAGGACTGTCCAACACCTATGGGTACCAAAGGTAGGTTAATCCAAAGGAGCAACCATTAAGAATTTGTATGTAAAAAACAAGTTCTGTACTACATTAACTTTAAATGTGTTTTTTATTTATAAATGTATGTAATTATTGTTTGTTTGTTAATTATCAGTGGTGGCCCAGCTTAATTATTTCCCCAGGTGTTAATGTTTCTTTCCTTGGCAGGAAAAACTGAGCTTCCTGATCCCAAGCTGTTGGTGGAAAAGTTCTTACTGAGAAAAGAATTCAGGCCAGATCCTCAGGGTACCAATTTAATGTTTGGGTTTTATGCTCAGCACTTCACTCACCAGTTCTTCAAAACACACAATCGGATGGGGCTTGGTTTTACCAAAGGTCTTGGCCATGGGGTGAGTTTTTGCAGAAGATCTGTGAAGAAAATGATTTTTGATTCTAAAATAGTAACGAACGGTTAATAGTTAATCTAGATTTATTTTTTTTCCATTCTGAAAAAAAAAGCAATCCCACAAATAATTATATTGTAAGTGAGTAAAAAGCTCATTCTGACATTTGGTTCCATAAACAGGTGGATGCTGGACATATCTATGGAGATAACCTTGCACGGCAGCTGAAACTTAGACTTCACAAAGATGGGAAGATGAAGTACCAGGTACCGCTACAGTTGTGAAATGTCTGGCATGTTTTTAAATCCGCTTAGTATTCATTTTTGTTGAGGATGTTTATGCCAGCTCTGCATTAGCTTATCATCCACATTTAGCTGATATAACCATATCTATCTTGTAGAGATTATTATCAAATGATGGTATTTTTTGCCTATAGCTGTGACCCACTTTCAGCTTGTGAATCTTGTAGGCATGGTTAAACTTCCTTCTGAGGTCTAAAGATTAAAGTTGGTAACCTCCCACAAATAAATCCAAAGATAAGAATGATAAGCGAAGGTTCCTACACCAGTCTAATACTTAATTTTTCCATCCTCACTTAGAAAAAAATTGATAGGACAGTATAGTTATTATATATAAAAATAAGCTTGAAGATCAGGGCCACAATGATGGGAAAAAAACCTCCCTGGAGATGTCAAGAATAAAGTCATACTTTCCTATAATTTACATTATAATATTACAAAATAAATACAAAAAAGTCATATAGGTTGTAAAATACTAGCAGTGAGGATTTGATTTAGGTTTAAAAACAAACAAACAAACAAAAAAACTAATCTTTGGAACACCAACACCAGATTTTCATAAGCATTAGGACTTGTTCGGATTATGCAATAAGAGTATTCCAGAGAAAGAACCATATGGGGTTGGAAGAAATTGTCTCTTTTCTAGAGGACAAATTAGCTGTCAGGGGTTGAATTTCTGTTGTAAAATTTTTTTTCTGTCCTATTATAACCTTTTTTTCCTTAGAATATTAAACATTTTTGATTGTTAAATTATATATTTATCGTCATAACATTACAAAATTATTTTTTTTCTCCAGCAATAAACTTTTAGTAAAATTATAACCTATTTTCCACTTCATTTTTAAAACGTCCCATTTTTCTGTTATTCTTTATTGTTACAGATGATAAATGGGGACATGTACCCACCTACAGTGGCAGAGGCCAATGTGAGCATGCACTACACTCAGTCTGTTTCACCAGAAAAGCAAATGGCTATTGGACAGGAGGTGTTTGGCCTATTGCCAGGCTTAACCATGTATGCCACCCTTTGGCTACGTGAACACAACCGCGTGTGTGACATCCTTAAGAAAGAGCATCCTACCTGGGATGATGAGCAACTCTTTCAGACCACAAGGCTGATTATTATAGGTGAGGTTTTATCATACATCACTTATTATATACTGTATACTGTTGGAAGCAAACAAGATACAGAAGTTAACGAAGGACATCATTAGCGCCATTATCGTAGATAGGTTAAACACATATATAGTGGAGAAGATTGAAAATTGAAATTATATATTATATAGGGTATTATAATATGGTCTAGGATTATTAATTAATAACATTATAAATTCAGACACTGTTCAGGCAGTTTTCAAATATTTGCACATATGGAGCAGTGATTGACGGAGGCATGTCTCATATTGAATTTGAAATTATATCAGCTCTGGGGAGCAATATTAAGACCAGTGGCACTGTGTGACAGCAACAACACTATTTTACCCTGATATCAAAATTTCCAGCATAAAACTCACAAAACACTAGGGAATTCACGCAGGACTTCTGAGAAGATACCGTCTAAGATTTTCAGTTTCATGATCTTTATTTTGTGTCATGTTTACATTAAATTGTATACATAGTTAGGACAGTTAAATTGAAAATGTAAAGATATAAAATATTTTTAAAAATATAAAATTAGAGGTGGTGTAGTGGTTAGCACTGTCTCCTTGCACCTCCAGGGTCTGGGTTCGATTCCCGGCCAGGTTTGATTAATATCACACAAGAGGGAGCACTATAGGCATCACAGCCATGCTATATCCAGCAACATAGCATGACCTAGAGTGTAATACTGCTTTTATACTTAAGTTCTGTCAATCACCATTTATTATAAACAGATCATAACTAATGAACTGTGACTGTTGGATCTGGCAACCAACAGGTAGTGACTGACAGTTACAGGGTAATTAACAGAATTTGAAGTTTTTATAATTGTATTATAAAAATAATAATTTTCTAGCAGCTCTATATAGATTAATAAATAACGGAGGTGGTGGAAAGTCCTGTAGACCTTGTACTGTAAGTTTCTCTTTATACAGTACTTCATCTTATATTGAGAAAAATATATTTATAGAAGATAGGACAAAATATACAATGTTGGAACCATATAAGAAAACCCAGCTATACAAATATGGAAAAGAGATGATTTCTGTACAACTATAGCAAAATATAAAGACTTTTTAAAATAAAGAATCTTATAGGGAATATCAGCCGTTCAGCAAATTTTATTCCTTAAATAGTCCACAATTTATAGTCCATATTTTAGTGAATAGACTTAGGAAAAGGAGGATTATTAAAACATTTATTTGTGTGTGAGGGAGAGAGAGAAAGAGAGCGAGCGAGAGCCTTTACCACCACTTTTTAGGACCCAATTTTGTGGATTAGTTTCAATTCTTTTATGTGGTTTTAAGATGAAGTTAGAATGGAACTTTAGCTAAAACCTTTCAGTCCTGCTTAATGATTTTACATCTGTGTGTGTGTGTGGGTGTGTGGGTGTGATGGAAACACACCTGACTCAAACACACTCACACAGTTAAACAATGCTAGGTCTGAAATGGTGCAACACGCTACTATAATCGTATGCAGGATGACTGTATGTTTTGAGTTAACTACCTCTTCGGAATTAACTTTAAAACGTACTCGTCCTCGTAAATCTGTTCCAGTATTAGAGCACGCTGTAGCTGTACACTTACTGTGCAACCAGTGTAGGTTTCTGAACATTATACAAGCCTATCATTATCGATAACTTCGATAAGAGGTAGAATAATCTTTCTGGGCTTGAAAAAAACAAAACAAAAAAAAAACATTATAAACTGCACTCAGGTCAGCTTGTGTTTCTCACTTTAACAAATAAAAGTAACATTACGTTGCTGTGTCAGCTTGGAATCCTTTTTCCAGTGGCTTTTTACGTTGTATGCATATTTTCAGATTTCTAGTTCAATAAGCTCGAGTTGGATCCAGGTTTATTACTGTATCGTGTCCAGGTGCTGAGATAAGGAAGTACAGTGGAGCTTTGGTTCACGAACACTTCTGAGTATGAACTGAGCATCAGTTTTGCTCAGCCTGCAGATCGCGCACATAATAAAAGAATTTTGTGCAAAGTGGAGTGACGTTTAAGTAGCATTCGAACAATGTGAAGTTTCATCAGAGTTCTACACTTTAGGAATGATAATGCAGTGTTCTTTTTGTGTAGTGCAGTTGTGCAAGTGTGTAGCGCAGAAGAAACAAATTTTTCTGGACAGATTTTTTGTAAAACATGGCAGCCACATACAGGCCAGAGGCCAAGAAACAAAAAAGAGAGAAAACCCCTGAAGGAGAATTACCCAGTGTTATTATGGAAGGGGATTCTCCTTATAAACACAAACCTCCTCACCACCTATCTTCCTATCTTCCATTCCTTCATGTCAGGAAGTTTTCCTGAGCATGAACATTAATTAAATTAAATTAAATTAAATTAAATTACATTAAATTACATTTTATTTGCTTTTAACAGTTGACATTGTTGCAAAGCAGGGAACCCATCCTCATTTGGGTGATAACGGATGGCAGGGATTGATCTGTAGTCATACTGTGTGAGACTGGAAGTTCAGTATAACAGGAGATGTGTTTAAGTTTAAATGGAGTCCAGTTTGTTATTGGAGGCTCAGGTAGACTGTAGAAACCTCCAGTCCTGAACTATTGAGCAACTAAAGTCACAAGTCCTCAGAGAACAGCTGTCTGCATTAGCAGAGGACAGCGCTATCGTTGTGGAAGAGTGTAACCGTCCCCAGTCTCCAAACGCATCCCAGGCAGACCACACGGGGCATCTACAGTGGTGTGAAAAACTATTTGCCCCCTTCCTGATTTCTTATTCTTTTGCATATTTGTCACACTTAAATGTTTCTGCTCATCAAAAACCGTTAACTATTAGTCAAAGATAACATATTTGAACACAAAATGCAGTTTTTAAATGAAGGTTTACGTTATTAATGGAGAAAAAAAACTCCAAATCTACATGGCCCTGTGTGAAAAAGTGATTGCCCCCCCTTGTTAAAAAATAACTTAACTGTGGTTTATCACGCCTGAGTTCAATTTCTGTAGTCACCCCCAGGCCTGATTACTGCCACACCTGTTTCAATCAAGAAATCACTTAAATAGGAGCTACCTGAAGTAGACCAAAAGCACCTTAAAAGCTAGACATCATGCCAAGATCCAAAGAAATTCAGGAACAAATGAGAACAAAAGTAATTGAGATCTATCAGTCTGGTAAAGGTTATAAAGCCATTTCTAAAGCTTTGGGACTCCAGCGAACCACAGTGAGAGCCATTATCCACAAATGGCAAAAACATGGAACAGTGGTGAACCTTCCCAGGAGTGGCCGGCCGACCAAAATTACCCCAAGAGCGCAGAGACAACTCATTCGAGAGGCCACAAAAGACCCCAGGACAACATCTAAAAGACTGCAGGCCTCACTTGCCTCAATTAAGGTCAGTGTTCACGACTCCACCATAAGAAAGAGACTGGGAAAAAACGGCCTGCATGGCAGATTTCCAAGGCGCAAACCACTTTTAAGCAAAAAGAACATTAAGGCTCGTCTCAATTTTGCTAAAAAAAAACATCTCAATGATTGCCAAGACTTTTGAGAAAATACCTTGTGGACCGACGAGACAAAAGTTGAACTTTTTGGAAGGTGCGTGTCCCGTTACATCTGGCGTAAAAGGAACACAGCATTTCAGAAAAAGAACATCATACCAACAGTAAAATATGGTGGTGGTAGTGTGATGGTCTGGGGTTGTTTTGCTGCTTCAGGACCTGGAAGGCTTGCTGTGATAGATGGAACCATGAATTCTACTGTCTACCAAAAAATCCTGAAGGAGAATGTCCGGCCACCTGTTCGTCAACTCAAGCTGAAGCGATCTTGGGTGCTGCAGCAGGACAATGACCCAAAACACACCAGCAAATCCACCTCTGAATGGCTGAAGAAAAACAAAATGAAGACTTTGGAGTGGCCTAGTCAAAGTCCTAACCTGAATCCTGTTGAGATGTTGTGGCATGACCTTAAAAAGGCAGTTCATGCTAGAAAACCCTCAAATAAAGCTGAATTACAACAATTCTGCAAAGATGAGTGGGCCAAAATTCCTCCAGAGCGCTGTACAAGACTCGTTGCAAGTTATCGCAAACGCTTGATTGCAGTTATTGCTGCTAAGGGTGGCCCAACCAGTTATTAGGTTCAGGGGGCAATTACTTTTTTTTCTCCCTAAATAATAAAAACCATCATTTAAAAACTGCATTTTGTGTTTACTTGTGTTATCTTTGACTAATAGTTAAATGTGTTTGATGATCAGCAACATTTTGTGTGACAAACATGCAAAAAAATAAGAAATCAGGAAGGGGGCAAATAGTTTTTCACACCACTGTATGTGACGAGATCTCCAGAAACGGGGCACAAGGACGAGTCAGACAGCTCCAGAGGGCATAGGGGGTCTGGATCACTGGCAGCTCAGGAACAACATGTGTAGCACGGCAGAGAGATAGGTAGAGGGAAAGAGAGAGGGAGAGAGAGAAAGGTGTAGAGAGACGAGGAAAGAGCAGAAGAGAAGGAGAGATGGCATTTGGGTATGGTCACAGTCAAACAATCTAAAACGTGAATGTATATTTAGTGCAAAGGTGTAAGCAGGGACTTTGGCAGGACTAGCTATGACAGCATAGCTAAAAGGGAGAGCCAGAAGTAAACACAGACATGAGGTCTCCCTGAGATGTAAAGCGAATTTAAAATGTAAAAATGAAGTGTTTGCCTCTTTCCTGTACAGTTTATATTTATATTTAGTATTAACTTTCTATAATTAAAGCTTTTATACTTTGTATTATATTTTGTAATATAAGCAAAATGAATCAAACATTAAATATAGTTCATAGTGACAGAGAATGGACAGACATTCTATTTACATGTATTTCTATGGAAAAAAACTGAATCAGTGTACGACCAAATCGGGTTACGAACTGACCTTAGGAACGAATTGTGTTTGTGAACCAAGGTTCGACTGTACTGTAATTTTTCTCTTGCTTGGTCTATCAAAATTGGTTTTAATGCATCACTAGTTTGTAGAGTAAATCATGTGACCTAGCCTCTTAATTTAATTAATAAGGGTTAACAGTACATAGTATTGCAAGTTACAGCAGAACACCAATCTGATTTATCAGTTTACAGTTTCTATCCCATAGTTTTTAGGCCTTAAACACAAATGTTTGATGTAAATGTGGTGATTAACCTTCTGAGGTATGAAAGAAAATAACAAATAGCAAAACATTAGAGACCCAGAGCTAGTCTCACTGCTTTTATTTGGTTATTTAATTCGCTCAATCTGCTTGCTTTCCAGGTGAGATCATTCGGATAGTGATCGAGGAGTACGTACAGCACCTCAGCGGATACCACCTTAAGTTGAAATTTGACCCGACATTGCTCTTCAGTTCCAAGTTCCAGTACCAGAACCGCATTGCTGTGGAGTTTAATCAGCTTTACCATTGGCATCCTCTCATGCCGAACAGCTTCTTCATTGATGGAACTGAGATCTCCTACGCTGATTTCATGTTCAACACCTCCATACTCACTCACTATGGAGTAGAAAAGCTGGTGCAGGCTTTCTCAACACAGTCAGCAGGACAGGTGACATTTGCAACTCTTTTGACCTTAAGGAAACAACTTTATTTATTATTATTTCTTATAAGGAGAGTTAATAAACTACAGTAAGTTAATACTTCAGACTCAGGTTTTGCTGGCATAATTACCCTGAAGTTTATGATCAGCATTGTGGTTGGTTTCGGTATAACTGGTGTAATGAGTGTTTTGGAAAGGAAAGTGCTTTCTTTGCTCTTTTTGAAAGTTCTAGTTGTTGTTGAAACAGACTGTGAAAACCCGAGGTGCTACTTGCTGGTTGTTCTTCCCGTGTTGTGTCTGTTCAGTGATCATGAAAAAAAAAGGGCACTCATGAAATTTTTAAGACTTTCACAAATCTTGCTTTGCCAACATTTGAGCAAACCAATTTATTAAAGTTGTACACTTTTTGAATAATTGTGAAGTTATTAAAAGAAGAAAATAAATATTGATTTGTGTTGCATCCGCACTTTCGCCCTTCCAGAAGCCCGAACTCTCTCACTCTATACTGTCAGCAAAGAATTTGCATATGTGGTATCTGATCGCATTTAAAAATCAGCGCGAGTGAAGATGGCAGAAAAAAAGCAGCCACAGAAGTCTTTGGTCAACAGAAGAGGTAGAAGCAATTCTGTTGTTTGGGAACAGTTTGGATTCGAAGAAACGGACGTGGATTAAAAACATTAGGTGCAAGATTTGCTACGCGGTTGTGTCGGCATTGGTTGGTAACACCACAAATCTGACATATGACCAACTAATAAAGAAACAGAAAGAACAACAAACAACCCCCACAACATCCTCTGCAACACAGTCATCCATTAAAGACAAACAGACTGTTTGTCTTCAGTGCAGCTCCGTATCCATCCAACTCAGAAAGACACAAAAAATAACAGACTTCAATAAAAGAATGCTTTTTAGCCAAAGATATGTGCCCTATTAGCACGGTTAAGAACGGAGGATTCAGGAAAATGATAAATACTCTGGACAAGCGTTATGCTTTGCTATCTCAACACCATTTATAATAATTTATTATTTATAATTTATTTATAATTTTATTTAATATTTATATTTTATTTATTAGTTTTTTTCTAAAGATTGTGGAGGTGCACTACATTGTTGATCTTGTTGGCCTTTATCTGTTTTATCTGTCTTAATCTGTTTTAAGGAGAATTCACTGTTCGTGATTTCAATCATGACCAAAATAATCGTGATTATGACTTTTTCCATAATTGAGCAGCCCTAGTATGATGGGGCATCTCCATTATATACCAATAAATATAAGCTCGTTAGAAAGTTTATTAAACTCTATGGCATCTACTGCAGTTTCACACAATATTGCCCAAATGAGAAGTGATATTAATGTCTGGCAATAATCACAGTAATCACCTTAATATTATATCTCCATTCTGCGAAGTAGTGCAGATATTTTCAACTCAGGCAGTCAGATAAAGTACAGTACATTTGCATTAAGGCCTTCTGCTAAGGGGCGATACACAAGGTAATTTTAAGTCAAACCAGGTGATGAGACTTTTAGCCACAGTAAAACATTTGAATGTTGCGAACACATTAAAGAAGACTGTATGTTCTTGATCGACGATTACTGCAGTCGTTCTCGTGAACGTTCAGAGAGTGAAATGCTTATACCTTGAAAATTGACAACAACTTGTCACCATCTTGTTGGGGCCATTAAAAAAGTTCCTGGGAGGCCAGTGTTTCAGGATTGAAGCATGTACTGTAGTTTGACCGTGGCTTCGGCAAACTGAGAAAACTGTCTATATTGATGGTGTCTAGTGTGGTGAAATGCTGGCGTTGGTCTAGCAGGGGATTATATAGCGTGATAAAGGTACTTTTTGCTTTTAGAACTGTGTTCTGTTATTCTGCACTATGAAAAGTGCCAGATTGACTTTAACGCCCACCGTAGATTTAATCATATTTGCTTATTTTAGAAAGTATTACTGTTTTTTTCACTGAGCCAAGTTTGTATTGGCTTAGACATACTTTTTAATGTGGCAAAAGAGTACATGGTAGATTATGATCAAATTGGTGGTTGGTGTCGGTTGAATGGAAAGGAAGGGGTTTTTATTATTATTTTGTAATTGTAAAATTGTATTGTTTTTTTTTAAGTGTTCTATCTTATCAAATATGGTGGGCTGGAAAAACCAGAGATCTACTTAAAAAGTGCTACTTTCACCTAAACTATACTGTAACTCTTATAAGAGTTTGTCTTCCTGTTCAGCGATCATGGGCAAAAGGGTGTTTGTGAATTTAAAAGAAATTTTGCACATAGTGCTTTGAAAACAATTAAGTGAACCTATTGATGGAAATTTTAACATTTTTAATGATTGTGAATTATTGTAATTGTGATCATTATTGTTCATTTAAGGCTGTTTAACTGAATTCCAGCTATATGGACAAGTTATAAGCTACTGTATATGGAGTTTGCATGTTCTCCCTATGCTTGGTGGGTTTCCTCCGGGTACTCTGGTTTCCTCCCACATTCCAAAGACATTTAGGTTAGGTTAATTTCAGTTCCCAAATCGCCCGTAGTGTGTGTATTTGTGTGCACTCTGTCCAGGGTGTACCCCACCTTGTGCCCATAGGCTCCCTGCGACCCTGAATACAGGATAAAGCGGTATAGACGATGAGTAAGTGAATGAGTGAGTGAGTGTTTGTCAAGTCACTTCTACCTTTAATAATGAATTAACTTTTAACATAACGTGTGTGTGTGCTTGCATGCACTAGCAGTGCCTGCAAGCACACGTGTGTGTGTTGTCTACACCACACTGTAGATTATTATCGGCAATATGGTTTTAGAATGACTGGTGTAACATTGGGTGGTCTGAAACAGGAAGGGGTGTCATCTGTCGTTTCAAAATGTGTCATTATTTTTGAACGAGCAAATGTGAACCAAAAGTGCTACTTACTTGTCATCTTCCCCTTAAGTGTAACATCAACTATTAAGCTTAGGCTATTTATTTCTGCTAAACAGGTTGTGTGGTCAAAAGTAACTGTTATTTATTGGCACGAGACAATAATGAAGTAATGCAGTCTCATTCAGGGTGATTCACTCGAAAGAGGCCCCGGATATTCTGTAATAACTTAATTCGTTTAACCGATGTCAGAGTGAATTTGGAAAGAAATATGATCTCTTTTCATGGCATGGGCGGACTGTCTGTCAGGCAGAAAATGGAGATCACTTTCAGCATTCATTTACACATATGTCAAAGTATGGAGCATATTTGCCTGGTTCAGATTGCTTCATCATTGCAAGAAATATTACAGAATAGTGGGGGCCTATTTCAAATGAATGACCTTGTAGTATATTCAAACATGTTTATTGCAGTCGAAGAATTGTTACTTAGCACTTTTCACCGTAGGAGGTTTATTGAGGGGACTTATTAATTTGTTTGTTTGTGTGTTTTTTTCAGGTTGGAGGTGGTCGTAATTTACCACATGTTGTAGCCAAAGTAGCTGAAGGGGTCATTAAAGAATCTAGACAACTCCGGCTACAGCCATTTAATGAGTACCGCAAAAGATTTTACCTGACTCCGTACAAATCATTCTATGAATTTACAGGTATTTGTATTTGCAGCCCTTATGTGCACATATTATTCATATCAAAAGAATACAGTAACATTTAATGTTGCTAACCCAGTTTACTGTTCTAGTATATTGGTAAAAAAAAAAAAAAAAAAAAAAAAACCTCTTCCCAGTTGTGTTGGACTAATGGCACGTAGTTATTAACCTAGTTCCTACATGCCCAGTGTAAGCATGTATCCAGTGATGTTAACTTTGAAGCAATTTTTGTAAGTCGCTCTGGATAAGAGCATCTGCCAAATGCCTAAATGTAAATGTATGGTTTAGCTTAAGGAGATAGTCCAGCCTTTTCCATGTCTGTTTTAAATCGAAATTGAAGTTCATTTCAATAGCTCGTAATTTTGAAAGATACTAAGCTAAATTGAGTTGGTATCTTTCAAAGTAATGACTTACCAGAACTAGCTGTGTAGCTAAAATATTGGCTGTGGAAAAAATAAATTTTATTTTGTATTAAATATGTTGTAGATTTAGCTCAGCAGGACTGTAGAAGCTTCATATATGTCTAGGCTTCTTTTGTACTGTTCATAGTTGTTCAGGTTAAATGCCTCACCTTCTCCCCTCCAAACATACAGTACCTTTGGTCAGAAATGTTCTTCCAGAAGACTTTATTTGTCTGTTTGGTTAGGTGAGGTTGACAGTCGGGGTCTTTTTCATTACCTGGGATACCTTTCGTTGTATTGCTACAATGACAGTTAAATCTTTATCTTTTTATAAAGTATAGAAGAACAACTTGTACTTAAAGTTGTTTGAACAAATCTCAGATTTGTACAGTTTTTTTTAGACATTTTGGTTTAAAAAGACAGTGTATCCAATGACTGCTGTAATGTGATGTTTTCATGTTGATACAGGGAAGCTGTCAACTGTACACAGGCAGCTAAAAGGCCTTGAGCTTGGCAAATTAGAGATTTTCCGGAACGTTCTGCACCACTGGTTTATAATATTAACCCTAGATTTTGGCCCTGTGTTAATATTAGGAAGTGCAAAATAAATGAAACCTTATACACCAAATACAATCTAAAAAGTATTTTATACAATTATTCTTTATGAGAAAAATAGTTTAAAGAAATCTTTACAAGCCCAATATTGCCATGAATTCTTGTGTTTACACTGTTAAAACTACTTTTTTTTTACCTTGTGTTTGCAAGTAATTTGAACTTCCTTTTTAGATGATAAGGAGGTCGCCCGCGAGTTGGAAGAGCTTTATGGAGACATTGACGCGATGGAGTTTTATCCAGCTTTGTTGCTAGAGAAGACACGGCCCAGTGCCATATTTGGACAGAGCATGGTAGAAATGGGGGCTCCATTTTCCCTAAAAGGTCTTCTGGGAAACCCCATATGTTCACCTGAGTACTGGAAGCCTAGCACATTTGGAGGTCAGACTGGCTTTGATATCGTCAACTCTGCTACACTGGAAAAACTGGTTTGTCTCAATACTAAGTGGTGTCCTTATGTAGCCTTCCATGTCCCCCCACCAGGATATCAGCAGAAAGAAACTCATGGTGAATTGTAGCTAAAAATAAAGTTAGGATAGAATAAGACATGCTAGAACCAGGCTTCGTTGGATGCTGCATCAAATACATGTTTACACAGTCGGCTGACTTAATACGTTAACAACATAATAATATTTAACTACTGTATTGATATCTGCTATAATAAGTGCACTGGGCTGAATGTCCTGATATAAATTAGGTGTATTGACTTGCAAAACCCTTACTGTATAAGGCTGTGGTGTATATGTTTTTAAAGCCACAGAATTTTTTATTGGCTTTTAATAGATTAGATTAATGTTGTCAGTGATGGCATAAATAAGTAATGTGAGTATAATGTCACCAATCACAGGTTGATGTTGCTTGTACTTCTGGAAAAACTACATATTTATGGACTATAAGCAACCTAGTGAGTGATCCTATTCAGAAAAAAAATAAAATGGTAAAGTACCTCCCTGGGACATTTCTAATAGCATATCCATGAAAGTGCAAAGAAAATGGTGATAAATGTTTACATTTTAGGCACAATGTAATGTTTTGTAATAACACTCGGGCATAAAAGAACATGATTGTGGATCCCTAAAGCTCTAACACAATACAATCTTTGTAAGGTGCAAATATCACCCTGAACCTTCAGAGTATAATTGACATTCCTTCCCAGTTTCTTTGGAGAAATAAACTTAACAGGCACTTTAATAGGTGTACCCCTGCTCATACATGTAGCTGCTCAGTCATGTGGCAGAAATGCACAAAACATATGCATACAGATTACAACAGTTTGAGATCATATTGCCTTGCACTTCTGTCAGCCCGATACATGAAATTGAGGCTACAGTGGGTAGACTTAAACAGAAATACACTGTAAAGTAGTTTTAAGATTCCTGTTCTTGCCTGCCATGAGTGTAACCCAGTGGTTTTCTGTTGTTATAGCCCATTTGTCTTAAAGTTGCTATTTACCACGGATGTAAAAAAAAAAAAAGGGCTATTTGAATTAACATTTGAAAGTGGGTTTTGAGAAAATGCTCAAAAAACAAACAAACAAGCGGTATATAGTTTTCGAAAGCTTTTAAACAAGCATTAATCCATAAAGCGTGACAAGGGGAATTTTGAATCTATGCCCAGTCTTGCAAAATATCCTCAGCTGTGATGTAATGTCATGATTATTAGATTTGTATTAATGATTCCCGTAACCTGCAATCAATGTTCTGCACAGTCATGCACTAAAGCGCCTAGTCAGTGAATTAAGGTTAGGGATTTTTTTTTTCCTTTTTGATAACAGCCACTGAGGATTTTTATTATCGTAAATAACCTTTCAGAAGCACTGGTTTAAAATTAATAATAAAGATATAATAATTTGTAGAAACTCCTCATTTTTAACTGCTGCAATTGTGAATAAAAAATGAGTATGTAATTACTTGTCATTTATTGGACTGAAAATAAGAATATATGTTGAAAACCAACAAGGTATGAGAACATATTATTATGAATGTTTGTTGTTTTTGTTTTCTATTGTTGAACTACTCAATTGTGAGTTTTTGAAAACGAAACACATTTCTTGAAATAAATGGATTGACTGATGGTAAAAATGTATTAATAAAATGCAGCTTTCTTTAATAACTTACAGACTTTGTTGTGAAAATTATTTTCTTTGTGAAATGCCCCTTTGGGATATCATTCTGAAGCTTGGTTATGAATGGTTACTCCAAACCCCATAAAAAAAAAAAGAAAAAAGAACAACAAATATGAAATCAATTTAGTGTTATTAAATGAAAACACAGTACAGTCTAGTCTAAATGTACATAGTATTTTGATGAAATTATTAATATCAACATAAAACACATTAGTTCAAGGGTAAGCTAGCACAACCTTTGGTTATATAAATATAACAGTCATGTTATTTGCACTAGAAAAGTTATCAATCTTGATGCTAAATCATTCATTAATTCATGCACTTTTCATATATACCAGTACAACTTTCAAACCAATGCAGGTAGTTTTGTGGCATTTATTCTTTATAAAAAAAAGTTACGATCCTAATATCATGTAAAAGTGCTGTAATAATAAAAAAAACCATTACTAATTCATATGATTTACTGACATTTACTAAAGCACGCACATATAGACAGCCTATACTTTTAATACATATTCTTGGCATCTGATAGACATTATTTTGTTTTGTCTCCTAAATAAATGTATGATGTACTCATACTATCACCAGGAAAGTAAAACAGGAGAATTGTAAATGCAGAAAAATTTAGCAAAACAACAGCACCTTATAAATTAGACAAAAATGAAGTTTAATTACATCTTTCCTTCTGAAGCGAGCGAGGCATGTCTTTGCTTATCTTTAATGAGCATTCAAGTAGTTAGAAGCTGTGCCAAAGTTTATTTCCCATAATTCATTTGCCATGGTGGGCAGACAGAGCGTTTTGTTCATGCTCATGCCGGGAACCGCTCTGAGGTCTCAGCGGTCCATATTGCGCAGGTGTGGATGGGTAGAAATGAACATCAACAGCCACGGAGGTCAGGCCTAGGGTGACACAGTGGGACAGCATTAGTGGGCAGGAGGCATGGGAGAGGCTGATACTGTGATGTACTGGGGTAGTGGAGGAATCACTGGTCTGCAGGGTCAGAGAAGAGCGGAGAGCCCCTTCCTGAGTGCCCAAAGGATTGGAAGGGGGTGGTGAAGGAGCATCTCTTTGGCACTGTCCCAAATCCTGGCTCCTCCAGTCCTCCATACACTGAAGTTGGATGTCAGATGGGAGAGAGGGCGTGACTTTGCCTTCCTCTAATGAGGTCTCTAACTGAGGTACAGAAGTTATAGAATTATTTATCTGATTTTGACCTTCATCTAGAATAAAAATCTGAGCTGTGATTTTGGATATAAATTTCCCATCTCATATTAGCACTATCCATGAAATGTATACTAAAGAACATACACATAAGCTGAAACATCACTGACCTGCTCCTCCTCAGAGGGCTCTGGGTGTGTTTCCACTACAACTGGCATGTCTTGGCATGGCTGGACTACTTCTTGCGTGTCATCATAACATGGTTCCATTAGCAAGGTGGATGGACTGGAAGCTGTGGGATGGGCTCTCATCTCAGACATGTTTGGGCTTTGTTCAATAACAGCAACCATGTTGTCATCTTCAAATGCTCTGCAGCAAACAAAAAGTAGAAAATACTATTTAAACACCATTTCAGATAGCTGGCTTGGGATAAATTGGTAGCGCCATTATAATATTAACCAAACTCACTTATTATCATATGTTCTTTCAATTGCAAGATGTTCACCAGGTCTGCAGCGCCCACCAAGGCCTCTGAGAGCTTCAGAGAAAGAGTGTTGTTATTTTTTTTTGGTCATTTTTAATTTAGTAATGACTAAATGGTATTGGTAGGACATTGAATTTAGCTGAGAAATAACATTTACCTTGTCTATTCAAGTATTAATAATTTTGCGCAAATTTGAAGTCTTACCTGCTCGTCCAGGTTTGGCTGCAGGGTCATTTTTCTGAAGCAAAGAGTAGAAAGCCATGGTAATCAAAATAAATGCCAGGGAAACTCCCACTCCTAGCACAATTGGAATATCATGTTTTTCTAGCACAGGCAGCCAACTCTGTAACTTCCTCTTCTCTCTGATAACAAATGGAAAAAAAAAAATTTAACAGAGAAAAAAGGGATAAAATAACCCAAACTCACACACCACATGATACACTACCTGGCCTTGTTGTCTGTGGTCCTCATGGGGGCCTTTGATGTGGTTTTATTTAACATTTCAACTAATTCAGTATTATTCGCCTGTGGTGCCTTCGTGGCTGTAAGTTGCTCTGCAGGCTGACTCCAGTACCGTTGAATTCCCACAGGAGTTGAACTGGTGATGCTGTTCACATTATTCAGCATGAACCCAGAGGTCTGGGTCAGTTTAAGATCATGAACAACCGAGCCGGGAGAAGATTGTTCTTGCTTTGACTTGGTAGGCTGGTCAGAAAATCCTTGAGGAGGCATTTGATCATTGAGCGCAGACAATGACTCAGGTTTTGTATGGATTGGGTGCATTGTTGGCTGATCTGGAGGCGGGTTTGAAGTAACATGCTCATAATCTTTTTCTGTAGGTGTTTCTAGGAGTTTGGGGTAAGAGGAGATTGATTGTGGCACGAGTGATTTAAGAAGGTCTTTCGATTTCTGATTTTCTCCTGTGTCCATACTGTCATGATCATTGAAGAGAGCATAGGAGGCAAACATGGTCGGAATGATTGGATGTGTGAGTGAGTTCTCCGGGTCTCTAGATGTGAGATGTGTTTCTGTAGATGTTAGAGAGGAGAAAAAATAAACTATAGACACATGGTTTCTGTAGTGGTAATAAACTGTTTAATGGATTTGTGTTACCTTTATAATATTTTAGATTTCTTTCATTGGCTGGATTTGTAGGTTGTTCTGGCTTGATTCCTGGGATCTAAATAGTTGTAAATAAAACAAAAGTGTTTACTCAAAAGAAATGCAATCCATCCATCATGTTTGTAGAGTTCACAGAACCACTGAACATAATCGTGATGGTGTGTGGTGCTGTTTACAGTTTATGAACAGGACAAACGAAGAGGTTACAGAGGGATGGGATGACAGCATTGACTTTTATTTGTTACTCACTGTAAATAATGAATCCTCAGGATCAGCTTAATGTTAGAAGATTGAATCAATTAGAGCAAAGTTATATTACTATTTATGATCGCATGGCTAAGGTAAACATTTTTTAAAATCTCTAATAAAATTAATTTACCAGAGACAACTCTTATAGTGGTCTTTCTTCTATCCTGACCTATGTTGTTTTCAGCGGTGCAGTAATAATCTCCCGCATCTGACTGGTGGGCATTAAAGATGTGCAGTGTCTCATTATCTGTGGGGCAAAAATGCTCTTCAAAGTGCAAAACAATCTTGATGAATAAAAAACACATTCAAAAGAAGATAGTCAATAAAAAGATTTTCAGAATCTCTTGCCATCAATGTGTATGCGTGCTGAAAGTGATAGAGGTGTCTGAAGAGCACTTCTGCGCCAACTGTATTTCAGTGGTGGATTTCCAACGGCTTGGCATGGAAGAGTGATAGTGCCTCCCTTGGAAACGTTCACCGATCCCACAAATATCACAATGACCGGCTTTGCTGAAAAGCATTTTAAGCACATGATCAAGAAAGTCATTTTCAGCACATTGAATTACCTTACATGGCCCGACTAGGTAAGATTTACCAGCTATGTGTAGGCTGGTTGTTTTTTCATCCTGTCCCACAGAATTGGATGCGGAGCATGTGTAAAAACCTTCATCATAGTTTCTTACTGAGGAGATGTAAAGAGTTGCATTTCTCACTCTGTGAAAAAAGTAGCACCGTGATCACAGTCACATGTAACACTTGATACTGTTTATTGAAATATCCCATGATAAAGAAAAAATCTAATTTACATGGAATATGCAGATGTATACCCCTTGTTTATCTTGCCTCCTGTTCTCACAGACTGGCCACGTTTTGACCACCTAATAGAAGGAACAGGGTGTCCTGACACCTGGCACTGAATAACCACCTCCGCTCCCACTGCGGAAATCACTGCCAGGGGCCAGATAGTCACGGATGGAGGTGCTGTCAAAAGGCCACAAGAACTATAAACAATAATCCCAAACTGGCAGAATATTTGTTGAGAAATAAATTAGAAAAAATAATCATGCTTCAAAATAGTTTATTAAAATAGTTAATTCAGTGAAGTGGAAAGCCATGCATCTACAATGTAAATTCAGTTTACAGTCTTCAGTATCTACAGTACAATGAATGTACTAAAAGCAAACTTAAATCACTTGTAAGGATAAAAAAGCCAAATAGTGAGCAAGTTAACGCACTATTTTTTAAATTCTTATCTTAAGATTTAAAAAACATTTTAGAAAAACATTTACCCACAACTTTTAATGCACTTTACTGTAATGCAACAATATGAAAAAATTAATTCAAAACTATTTGTTATACCATACCTAAAACTTCCAGAAAGATCTTTCTAGAAGTTATAACCCTTTGTAGAAAGGAATTAGAAGCCTGACAATAATAAGATCCCCTGTCTGTCTCTCGAACACTAAAAAGAAATGGTTTACAAAATACATTATTAAAACTGGAAATTTAAATTATGTACACTTTGCGCCTAAGCAAAGGTCAGAAGCACCTGTGAAAGAGCAGGTCTCCTGACGGCTGAGCGGTGATGTGCGGCCCGGATTGAAGAAGCTGGTTGTTTCTAAACCAAGCCACTTGTGCAGGGGGTCTGCTGTGTGGAGGTCTGCAGTACAGAGTCACTGAGTCACCCTGCCTCACTGTTTTATTGATAGGCTGGAGAATAAAGGTCCAGTCCATGACTGTAGAGTAGAAAAATATACTACTAAAATAGCACCCTCATTCTAAAAAGTACATACAATTTCTAGCCTCTCAATAACCGACTTAATTGTAAAAGGATTGTGACTGTCTGGCTCTCTGCAGAAAACATATTCAGAAATAAGACAGCAGGAAAATTTACAATGAGACAGTACCAGTTAAAGGAACCAGTTAAACACTGAACTGTGAAATAAAACATATGATGTTAGGTATTTAAGGATTAACAACAACACAACAACAACGACAACAACAACAGTCACAGTCAGTTGTTATTTTAAGGTCAGTTGTCCTGGAACAGTCCTTACAAGAGCAGTATCATCAGGTGCATTTGCAAAAACCCATCAAGCGCCATGATGAAACTGTCTCTAATGAAGAGCATCCCAGGAAAGCAAGATCAAAACTTACCTCTGCTGCACGACTAAAAGTTCATTTAGAGTTACCAGCCTCAAAAATCACCAATCAACACCACCTCGGATTAGAGCTGTTATGAAGGCCTTACAGAACATAAGACACATCTCAATATCAACTGTTCAAAGGAGATCTTTGCATATTTTGGGTGCCGTCAGCATTGTTTTACAATGTAGAATGAAATATAAATCAGGAAAGACCATGGAATTAATTGTGGTGTGTCTAAACTTTTGACTGGTAGTGTATATCTGGGAGAAAAACCGCTTGTAACACAGACATTTTGACTACAGTATGTGCATTCCCCCTGTGGTTTACAATGCTCTCTGGATTACTTGCAATCTAAATAGACTGTAGATCTCTATTGTATTTTCTCCTAGACTGAGAACTTATTTCCTATTTCACCATAGAGTATGTCACTAGCCAAGGGCTCATTAAAAAACAAACAAACAAACAAAAGCCACCGATTTCAACACTCTCAGTCAGCTGCTTTTCATAAGGTGATAAAGACAATATTCTTCTAAAATATTGCATGGATATTGACAAACAATTGCATTACATCATGGTAAAGGGAGGAATATTGCTATGGAGACCATTAAAAAGAGAGTGAATGTTTGTGATTATTTGCCTTCAATACTAGGTCATGCCTATCTAATGTTTAGATCTGATGTGCTATCTAATGTTTTTTTTTTCTCTCCAGAGACCTACATTAACAAATACTTTATTGTCAACAGGGACTTCATGAATTATGCTTAAACAACCAGTTCACAAGCACCTGCCTCTGAAGAGTTACCTCCCATTATTAAGGGTTATGTACTGTGTCTGTTCACACTTGCATATTACACTGGGTACTGGGTATGCATGCGTGCACAAATTCTTCAGAAAAAGACATGGTGGTACCTGCAGGAAGAAGGTAGGCTGGCTGTGATCTGAGTCTTTCCTTGTTATTGTCAACCTCACAGTGATAAAAGCCTTCATCTTCTTGCAAAACTCTCCTGTGGGGCACAAGCAACAGATGTTTTTATTTGTTATATTAGTGCAAGTGTGACACACTCAACTGTTTCTCAATGAAAACAGTTTGAAGTTGCAATTCAGCTTATATAAAAATAAAATTGTACTAAATAACCTAATAAAAGGAAGTGTTTATTTGTTGGGAAGGGCCTTCCAAAGTAATAAAATAAAACCTATGTACTGATGAATATGGAAGTAAAGATCTCACTCAAAGACAAGCAGTTGTCCATCATCATGCACTTCCCATCGTGATGCATTGGGCAACATTTGGTCATCTTTGAACCAATGCACTTTGGGAGTAGGGAAGCCGTGAACTACACAGTGTAGGGCTGTCTCTGTTTCCACAGCAACTGTGATATTTTCAGGACCCTGTATGATTTCAAGACTTGTACTTAGACCTATAAGTAAAAAAAAAAGAAACCAAACAACAAAAAAGTATGGCAGCATGCTTAACAAAAATCGATTAGACCAATGTTTTTTACCCCGTTTACTGGAAGGTATAAACATCCACATACCATCAACTATTAGCATAGCGGTGCCACTTTCTTTGCTTATGTTCAGTAGAGGATTATGGGTAACACAGACATAATGACCTTGGTCTGCCTTGGTGGCGTTGGTCAGGTGCAGAGTGCCTGAGGTCTTTCTCTGACTCCCCCCTCCGTATTGACCCTATAAAAGAGAAAATATCTCAACAATAATGACAATCTCAAAATAACCCTTTTGAGAAAATAAGAGAGGTTGAAGATACAGTACAGTACAGTGCACCCTGGAAAGTATTCGCAGCGCTTCAGTTTTTCCACATTTTGTTACGTTACAGCCTTTTTCTAAAAGAGATTACATTTATTATTTTCCTCGAAATTCTACAAACAATACCCCATAATGACAATGTGAAAAAGGTTTGTTTGAAATCTTTGCAAATTTATAAAAAAAAAAAGAAAAAAATATGTACATAAATATTATTTTTGACTCTCAAAATTCAGCTTAGGTGTATCTTGTTTCCACTGATCATTCTTGAGATGTTTCTACAACTCGATTGAAGTCCGCTTGTGGTAAATTTAGTTGATTGGACATGAATTGGAAAGAAACACACCTGTCTATACTGTATAAGGTCCGTCTGTTCCCTGAAAAGGCGGGAACTAGATGCTGCGTGAAAACGCTATGGGAACATCTTTTTGTGTTACCGGTTGTGAAGCATGTGTGTATCAAACACGCCAAATTTTGGCTTATATAACCTCGGTCGGGTGACGTCATCTGATGAGACGCACCTGCAGGTTATAAATAGGACTGAACTGGAAACATTTCTCAGATTGATTTGTCTGAACGGACGTCCGGTCACGAAGGCAGTGTGGCTTTGGGACACAGCATCTTGTTCCCGCCTTTTAAGGGAACAGGGTTACAGCAATGTAACCCGAGACGTTCCCTTTCAAAGGCTACACTCGATGCTGCGTGAAAACGCTATGGGAACGAGAGTACCAACGCAGCCACACTGCAAGTGTCTGGACCCCAAGGTTGTGTAGCGTGTGCGCACAAGGCCGAAAAGGTCTCAGAACTATGTCTGGGAAGTTGACTCGAGGACCTGTGAGCCTGGAGTGGCATGAACATCCAGACTATAAAATCTAACAAATGTGTGCGGTGAGGCCCAACCCGTGCGTCACACACTTGCTGCAGGGGAATACCTCTTGTTAGTGCAATAGATGAGGCGATCCCCCTGGTTGAATGAGCCCTGATTCCTAGAGGCGAAGTGAGCCCACTCGCCACATAGGAGAGAGCAATAGCATCTCTCACCCAGTGTGACAAGGTCTGTGTAGTGGCGACCGCCCCCTGGTTGCGGCCTCAATAGCATATAAAAAGTTGTTCTGACTTACGCCACTGGCTAGTAGGTAAAGTTTCTCCTGCACCGAAGCTGTGAAAGGCGGAGGGCAGAAGGCTTCAATAACAATAGGGTACATGGTGAGAATGGAACTTTCGGAAGATAGTTCGGGTAAGGATGCAAAATGGCCTTGACTAGCCCAGGGGCAAAGTCTAGGCAGGATGGAGAGACTGACAACGCATGCAGATCTCCAATTCTCTTTAGAGAGGTAAGGGCCATCAGAAAAAACATCTTAAGGGTTAGAAACCTGTTAGGCGCTGACTCTAGTGGTTCGAAATGGGTGTCAATTAGACCTTTGAGCACAATAGATAAATCCCATGAAGGGGCCGTAGCTCTAGTGGGTGGTCTTAATCGTTTAGCTCAACGAATAAACCGGGCAACTTAAGGGTGTTTTTCCTTCGATCAGAACGTGGCAGGCTGAAATAGCGGCTACGTACGTCCTAAGGGTACTAGGGCACAAACTCGAGGACAACTTTTCCTGCAGGAAATCCAGCACTGAAACAATTTGGCAGTGGACTGGGTCTACCTGCTTCGTCATGCACCAACTTTCAAATACATTTCATTTGAGGGCATAAGTTCTTCTAGTGGAGAGTCCTAGCGTTTAGGATAGTGTCAATTAAGCTGGCTGGAAGACCAGCTTGACTTAGTTGGTCCCGTTCAGGGGCGAAACGTGAAGGTTCCAAAGCTCGGGCCGGGGATAAAATATTATCCCCTGAACCTGAGACAGAAGATCCCTCCTCCGTCGACCCAGGGGAGCTGGACGAGTCAGAGAGTAGTAGAGGGGACATTGTGCTGTCTCTTGGGAGGCAAAGAGGTCCACCTCTGCTATAAAGAATCTTTCACCACTTCGGGGTGAAGCCTTATTTGTCTTCGAGGATTGGCCCTCGTATGAAATCCCCTGGCTCTTAGCCACAACTAAAAAACTCTCATGTGCAAAAGGCCCATAGGTATCACCGTGGATGCAGCTGCCATGAGGCCTAAACAGTACAGTCACTTTCTGGTCTAGTCTGATTTCCTTCAGGGTGTTGAGGATGGATTCGATACGAGCGGGGGACAATTGTGCCCACATAGTGGTCGAGTCCCACCTGACACCCAAGTATGTTGTCCTCTGAGCTGGAAGGAGAACACTTTTTGTAGCGTTAAGTCTCAATCCTAGCTAATGGAGAGGAGCTTCCTGTGTTGTGTCCTTCAAGTCTATTGTCACAAACCAATCCTCTGATTGGATTTGTAAGACAATAATTTTGACAGTTAACATCTTGAGATAGCGGTTCAGCCCGCGAAGATCCAGGATTGGACGCAGCCCCCCGTCTTTCTTTGGGACCAAGAAATAATGACTGTAGTAGCCTGACTCTATGTCTGGAGGAGGAACCTGTTCTATTGCTCCCTTCTCCAGCAACGCCTGAAGTTCAGAATTCAGCAGATGCGCCCTTTCTGGTATCACTGAAGTAGAGACCATGCCATTCAAACGCGGAGGGCGATGTGCAAACTGAATCCTGTAGCCTTTTTCTACAGTCTTTAACACACAGGGAGATATGCCTGGCAGTAGCTTCCACACTGCCAGCTTCTCCGAAAGGGGTACGAGTTTTAGTACTTCGGCTGCACGGGTGGGGGAGGAGGGGGTTGTGTTAGTGGTTCGGCATCCTGGAATAGAGCAGGATATGATCAAAGGACTAACATGCTGTTGGGGACTGGTGTTGTCCGAAACACCAAAGGCGGCGGACACTGAACTCCGACCCCTGGGGGGGTCACCCCCACGGTCCTGGGCGCATAAGTTTCAGGACTTCTTCTTAGAAAAGAAGACGGTGCGGCGATCTGATCTCTTAGCGGCGGCCTGTGTGGGGCTGTGAGCCATACCCCAGTCCGTCCGGGGGGGTGCCCGGCTGCTAACGCTCTCCTTCTACGCCTCTCGTCTGGCAAGAGTCAGATCTGGTCAAGACTGGGTGGCTGATGGCCTCGACTCTTAAGCACGACGTGGGAGCTATTTTCCAAAAGCCTGTTTATACAGCCTAGCCTCTCGAAACCTAGTGGCAATGGAATTATGACATTATGAGGGGGACATCTCACTCTAAACTCCGCCATTATTGCTGGTGAGTTTATACACTTTATCTGCTTAATTTGTTATATTTTTGTATGCTTGTGACACACGCACGCACAACGTCACCCGACCGAGATTATATAAGCCAAAATTTGGCGTGTTTGATACACACATGCTTCACAACCGGTAACATGAAAAGATGTTCCTTTAGCGTTTTTTTAACGCAGCATTGAGTGTAGCCTTCGAAAGGGAACCACAGTTAACATGTCAGAGCACAAACCAAGCCATGAAGTCTAAGACAGGATTGTATCGAGACACAGATCCGGGGAAGGGTACAGAAACATTTTTCCAGCACTGAAGGTCTAGATAAGCACTGTGGATAAGCACCACCAGAAATCTTCCTACACCTGCCTGGCCAAGGTGAGCGATCCAAAGTGAGCAATCAGGGGGGAAGATCCTTAGTCAGGGAGGTGACCAAGAACCTGATGGTCAGTCTGAAAGAGCTCCAGTGTTTCTCTGTCCTTTAGGTGCCTTTTGGCAAACCTTTTGTCATGTGACTTTTACTGAGAAGTGGCTTCCACTTTACCATGCAGGCCTGATAGGTGGAGTGATGCAGGGATGGTTGCTCTTCTGGAAGGTTCTCTTCTCTCCACAGAGAAACATTGGAGCTCTTTCAGAGTGACCATCTGGTTATTTGTCACCTCCCTAACCAAAGGCTCTTCTCCCCCAGTTGCTCGCATTTTCCAGATGCACAGTACATTCTTAACAAGAAAAAGCTCATATTAACCACTTTAATTTCACCCTATCCAGTACATCCAGATGTATACTGTATGTAGCCAACAATGAGTAACATTAGAATATGATCCACATAAAGTACTGTGCTAAATGTCTTAAGCCACCCCATATTAATTCTTATTTTGCTTTCAAAGAGACACGCATTGGTTTTTTTATTCCTGTATTTTAATTTACATTTTTTACACTAATTTAAGGGTATTTTGCGACTGGGTAATTAAAACTTATAATAACGTCTAATGAATTGTGAAAGAATAACGATTATGCGAAGAATGGAAAATCCACAAACGATCAAAATTTGCAGCACCTGTATCTGAGTTCCTCTGGTAAAAGCTCTGTTGTTCTTCAGCCATGAGATGTGGGCAGGTGGAGAGCTGTCCCCTGACACACACTGGAAAAACACATCCTGACCCTTAATTACATTCTGAGACTGAGGACTGAAAAACACATTTTCCAGATCTGCAGGAGACAGAAACCAAAACCCAGTCAAAACTCAGACCACACATTTTAAAAGTACATCATAATTTTACATACTGACACTTATATATAACATGTTCTATAGATAAAGATTATTCCATGTACCTTCCGTCTATATATGAAAAATGCAATTTAAGTGACTAATAAGGGTGCCAGATAAATGAGTATTTACAAAACCTTCTTACTGTGGAAAACTGAAAATAAACTATAGTATAATTTTGGGTGCGGGCCTTATAGTTACAGTCACCGTAGATTAACCTATTCAGGCTGCACAGCTAGTTGATGGTACATACTGTACATCTACATACATACATGCTTTGTTGACCTTGACAACACTTCTGATCTGTTGGCTTCCCTTCCGAGCACTGCAGATGTATTCTCCAAGGTTTTGTTCTTCAAGCCAAGAAAAGAATAAAGAGCCATTGGCCATTTGATGAACTCCAGTTGTCAATGCTCCATTTTCTTTCTCCCACTTCACCGGTAGTGCCATCTGTGGGCTTGAGTCATACACTGCACAATGCAGCATCAGCGGCCTGTTCAAAACCCCAACACCATCTTTCGGTTGGATTGAGAAAACTAAAAGATAGGAAAAGATTAAGTATATTAAAAGGTAGAAAATAATGTAACTAATGTAAAATAAAGTTCATGCCGTTTGGCATAGTTTTATTAATCCTTAAAATTACTGATTTTCATAAACAAAAATAAACGTCTTATTTGCAAAAGCAGAAGTATAATTTTAGCTTTTTAAAAATGTTTAAAAGTAAATATAGACAAAATTGCATTTAAAGATTTCCTGCCCCATTATACTTGGAAGAACAACATTCCTGCCAAGTTAAAAAAAAAAAAAAAAGGCTTAATTTACAGCTGGAAATTAGTCAGATGTTTTTACATTTTTGTTTGTTAAACTATATGTACAAGTGTCATGTGTCATGAAAATATGGCCATAATTTAAAGAATAACCTGGCAAAGAATGCTCACGCTTATGGCTCACTCTAACTTAACTCAAAGGTTTATCCACACAGTTATGTAGGTCTTTGAGGTAAACAACATTTCTGATTAGGGGATAATGTCCCCCTTATGCATTTGATCAACTGATATGTTTCTACCAAGCTGCATTTAAAGCACTCATCAATATTTGAGATTTAAGGCTCCTTTTTTATTGCTATTCAGTATCGTTTTGTTGTCAGGGTTCCTCCCTAGCAGTGCACAGCAGCAGCTTCACTCAAGAATTTGCAGGTGCTCTTTGCAAATTTGTTTATAATGCGGCCTTCTGTTTCCCAGCATGCACATTACCTCATTGGCCCACGGTAATCAATGAATTTACCTGCACCTGGTTGTGTCTGACTATAGTCTGTCTATTTAAAGTCAATGTTTCAGCTGGTTTCTGGTCTTGCATCAGTTTAGCTAACCATTTTCCTTAAGTTTTGTTCTGTTCTGTTTGCATCCCAGCAACCCTGTCTATTCCTGCCTCTTTGTTTTCTTCTTATGTTTAATAAAAGCACGAATACCCTTAGACCTTCATCAGAAATTAGTGGTCACCATTGATGAAGACTTTGACACCAGACTGTGCAAGTTGGTATTTAATGCCTATTCGTCTTCAAAAGAATGTAATTATGGACATGGATGGTGCAAATGGGCAGGATGCTGAAGTAACGTCAGACACAAAAAGGTTTCTCTTCCAGTGCTGTGTCTGTTTTGAATGAGCCTGGCAGATCCTAAACCTGAGACCCGCTGAGGAAGTAAGGACAGGAATGCTCCTCATACCTCACTGAGATGAAAGGTTCACAGCTCCCCTCTGCTCAGAAACGCAGTAACACTTCTGCATCCAACCACAAGCCCTGGGTCATCCTGTGAATTTTAAGCTTTAGGTCTTCGCAGTCATGCTCAAGGCCCTACTGCCTACAGAAGTCAACCTGGTGATCCTCACAGCCTAATGCGTTTCAGAGGTCAGTGAGTCAGTCTTCTATAAATGGGGTTATAAATAAATTTTTATAAAATAAATCCCTACTATGCAATGTTCTGATATGCCATGTTCATGCCCTCTTATGCCCAGGCTATGTGCTGATCTTCCTGATGTATGCCCTGCTCTGCCCAGCTTTACCCAACCTCTTCAATGCTTTAACCCCTAGCTTTAAAACATCCTGTTTGCACCACCTGCCAGCTTTGAGGACACTATATTGGCTTCATTGTCCAGCTTAGAGAAAAGTCAGACACCACCACAGTCTTTGAAAACAATGTGACAATTTATGGACATTACACATCTACACAGTCATGCACATTTGCACACACCCTGGACATTTCTATTACTATCTTGAACATTTTTGCACATTGCACATTTAAAGAAATTGCATCTATAAACCATACCACCACTGTTGGGCCCTTGAGGAAGGCCCTTAACCCTAAATTGCTCAGATGTATAATGAAATAAAAATAAATAAATAAGTCGCTCTGAAAGAGGGTGTCTGCCAAATGGCATGTGTCAATAATGTTTAAAATTTAACTGTTAAAAAACATAAGAAATATAAGAAATTTGCTTATAATAATCATATATAATAATCATAAATAATCTATATGTTTCTTATTCTGCTATATAAACATTACAAAAACATTTTCAAGGGAAGGTTTACTAGTGAGCACACATCCCACTCTGATGAAGCAGGTAGTTTGAAGTCTGCTGTTGCTAGGTTACAGTCACAGCAACACCATGTTTTGGCAAACAAATGCAAAATTAGCATACGACACATTCTGCTATCAGGGCCTTATCATTACAAATGCAATCAAACTCTAAGAAAATACAATCATAGATGTGCAAATGTGTCCACTGCTCAATAAAATGCTGAATTTTTTTTGCAATAAAACCTGTGCAATCCAGAGACAGGTGCAAAGTTTAGAAGATGTATTGGGCATGTTTAAAAACCCAAACACACTAACATTGATTACAAGACACCTTACATTTGATTAAAAAACCAAGCAGGTCACCATGCTTATTTGGACAAGATGAATCTGTTACTGTAATATAGAGTACGTTGTTGTGTTATAATACAAACCTAGTTCAGACTGAGATGGAGTGATGCTGATAGAATAGAAGAAAAGGAGCAGCCAGATTGGGCAGGTCATCTGGGCTGTGGTGTAGAGAGGAAACACCATGCTAGCCCTCGCCCTCTGTACCTTTCACTTGTACATACTTATAGCTCATCATCTGGATGGTGGTATCTGTGCTCTAAAATTAATCAGTCACAAAAACAAACAAACATACACATAAACAGAAAACACATACCAGTCACATTTCATTTACCTTTTTGTTATTATATTTATTCTTTGTTATCATTGCATCTTATACAGTATTTAATCTACATTAATATTGCATTCCTCACTTTTAATACTTGATTATCAATTCCTTATTACTTCTAACAATACAGGTTTAATCAGTAACCAAATGTTTATAATCCTGAAACTTAAGCATGATTCTAATTGTGATGACCAGTCCACAGAGTGACACCATCCCAGCAGCTGGCCTCTCCTCTCTGGCACACTGAATATTCCTATTTTGGCTGTGTGTTACAAGCACCATTATTACAGGCCCTGCTTTGTACACTACATGCCTCTTTAGTGCCTTCAATGGACGGACCACTTTAGGCCCCGCAGCCGCAGCCCCTCCACTTGCCGATTGTGACATGAAAAGAACAGCCTGCTTTGTACCCAGAGGATCAGTTAGCAAACCTGTTAAGAAACGCTTGTTGTCTGATCATGTGCGCTTTCATAACTGTGTTTCCATGTAAGGTGCTCACAGACTTAACGATTGCCTAATATGACCAGTGCTAGAGCAGAAGTGTCCATCACACTTAACAAAAAAAAGAAGAAGAAAAGAGTCTCTTAATTCACCAAATATGAGTTGACAATTTTAAATTGTTTTTAATGTTAAGTAAATTTCACAATCCTTCATGTGTCATTTTGGATTATTTGTTTGGAAACATATGATAACTACACATGTAATAACATGCACGTTGGTTGTTTAATGGTAGATTTACTGCAAAGTTAAAACATTCAGGTTTCTCGACAAGGCACCACACTTAGCCACTGTGTCACTCCACTTTGGCTGAACTCAAGCCCAGATAAAATCGAAGGGTTGTGTCAGCATGAAAATTGTAAAAAAAAAAAAAAAAAAAAACTTCGAGTAGTTACAAAAATTTAAAATATGCAGAAAGCAATATCTGCTGTGACAATTCTTAATGACAAAGGAGAAGAACAAAATAGTATAATGCATTTCTCCAACTTCTCACACAACCATCCATCCATCCATCCATCCATCCATCCATCCATCCATCCATCCAGTACATTCAACGATGAATGTTATATTTGTTATATCATTCAGCATGTTGATGAATGGCTATGATCAAATCTGTAGACAAGTATACTAGTAAAAACAGTTGTATAGCTTAACAAACACTGATTTACACTTCTGCATAAGTATATGTTTAAAAAACAACGGCTTTTGACAGTACTTTAAAATTAATTTTAATAAACACTTTGGCTCATTTTTTATTTTACTGTTTGTAGTACAGATTAGTTATTGAAATTCAGAAAAAAATTAGGACATACAACCACATCATGCACAAATGTCTGAAATAACAGTGATGTAATCTCTCATACTGTACCACCACACACTCACGCGCTCATTCACACACTGGACAATTTGAAGGAGCCACTTATCCTAATCTGCATGTACTGTATTTGGACTGTGGGAGGAACCTATAATACCCTGTGGAAACCCAGTGTAATAATCATATTGTCAAAATGTCTCTCTAATAACATTTTGTTCAAAGAATTGTGTGAAGTGTGAGATTTGTATAGGGTAGTATTACTATACTAATGCATAGTATGGGCTACCATTACTATGTTATGGGAAACATGTCTCAATGTCGTACAATCATTTAGTATGTGGCTTGGAGTGCTTAGTCTTGTAATGGTTGACTGCAGCGTCATGAATGAGTACTTAAGAACCATGACTCATCTAGAGTGAAGCAGAGACAGCGGGTGGGTGAGCTAATGGGACTTAATGGCAAGAGCTCTGTGTGTGTGTGTGTGTGTGTGTGTGTGTGTGTGTGTGTGTGTGTGTTTGTTATGGCTTCACAACACCCAATTAAGTGAAAGCTGTCACCAGTTCATTGATGTTATAATTAAATTTACTTTTCATAACCATAATTTAGCTTTTGGGAAAAGGGTAACTATCTCTACAAAAAAAAAATAATAATAATAAAATAAATAAATACTACAACACTCTTCTTAAAGTATTTGTTCTAGGGATACTGAAAGATATTTACAGTTACAGTATGGGCTTATAACAAAGATAATTAATGATATCTGAGGGTTTTGTAAGTTAAGACCACCAGTGGTGCAGTGCTGGTAGCTACTTTTGGTTGGTTTGATGCTGGTGGACATGAATGCTTAAAGGTCTGGTGCGCTCAGAAAATAAGATCCCCAGGTGATTGTGCTGTGGTGAACTGCTATGATCAAAGTTCAAGTACAGCTGTATGGCTACACACAGAATAAAGATCATAAATAAAGGAGCGGTGGTCATTTTCCTGGTTGATTGCAATGTGTTTGCTTATTGCAACCTGGTTGGTCAGAAAATTTGTGCTAGCGTGTTAAATTTTTATGTTTTCATTAAAAGAAAAGAACGTATGTGTTTGTGATGTATCTGATTTGCTTAAGTTCTGTTAGAAGTAAAGTTCCACTAATACAGGTTGGTTCTCTTAACAAACAGCTACTCTGACTATGATATGTTTGGTAAAGAAATACTCACCATCTATTTTAATATTAAAACCTGTTCAATTATTTATTGATGCAGTTATCCAATCACACCAGCAATCAGATTACACCAGAGAACTCAGATTAATCACTTAATACAACTGTGGTAAGCAGAAAAGCATCTCAGCATCTACAAAAGGTAAATAAATAAATAAATAAATAAACTTAAGGTGGATGGACATTGGGTTCTCCTTTAAGCCAGAAAAATGAATCTGAGGTTTCTGTTTTTTTGCTCTTGTCCAATCAACCTCTGTGTCTGATGTTCTGTGCATCCTGAGATGCTTTCCGGCTATCAAACATGCTACCAGGTTTGTAAAGAGTGATTACACTATTGAAGTTGTGGCAGGTTAGATCAGTCTAGTTATTTTGATCTCTTTTGTCAACAAGGAGTTTAGTATGCAGTCCCTCTGGATACAGGATTTGTATTTTTTTTTTTGTAAAGATCAGCAGTTTATGAAAAACTCGAATCAGCCCATCTGGAACAAACAGCCAAGATAGGATCAAAGCCACAAGTAACAGTTCTTCTTCATTCTGATGTTTGATGTGAACATTACCTGAAGCTCATGACCTGTATTTGCATGATTTTATGCATTGTTCTGCTGCCACACAAATGGAGCATTGGATAACTGCATTAATGAGAAGGTGTATAGCTTTTTTCTTTTTATTTATTTATTTATTTATTTATTTGTTTATTTATTTATTTGTTTGTTTATTTGTTTGTTTATTTATTTTACTATAACTAATGTGTACAATGCTTTAATTGTGTGTAGGCTTCCAAACTGTGTTTATGCTCATATAGCAGTCCTATACATAAGAAGCACATTTACTACAGAAAGGATTTAAGTATTCCTGTAAAGAGATAGAGCATACATCTACCTCTAAGTAACTTTGGCAAGCTATAACAAGCCCATAATGCATCTTCAGTGTGTCTTTGCCCATATTTCATTGGCACATTTCATATTTCATGTTCAAAATCCCCCATAGGTGTTCAACTGAGATTCGTGAATAACTTGTGGTATCATTTTCAGTGACTGTTCTCACTGAAAGAACACAAACCTAAATCATAAAACAATTTTGTTTGTTTGTTTTTTGTTGGTATCTGTGCATAGCAGCAAAATATATTTGCAAATGCTACATTGTGGCTTTTTAAATATTCTATATTAATACTATTACTATGACTACCAGAACTCCACATTAAAATAACCCGTAGCAGATCAGATTAACAGCCACCATCTGTATTCTCCTATTTATAGCAGCGGGATAATTGTAGATAGCAATATTAGCATATCCTTTGTAGTACAGTGGTGCAGGGTATTACATATGGTGCATAATTACAAATAGGCCAATGCACATTGATCTCCAAACAGCTATGTAAGGCTATTTAAAATAATTATGTAATCTTGACACATTATTTGCCCAAGATGCTATGAAAGCAAAGCTCCATTTCACAAATATCACACTAAGCCAGCTCTTTTAAGTAAAATATACTAAATATAAATATATGTTAGTATGGCTCATAACAACAATAAAGGCCTTTAGATTTGTTATTTTCATGCCTTTTCATGGTAATCTATCTATCTATCTATCTATCTATCTATCTATCTATCTATCTATCTATCTATCTATCTATCTATCTATCTATCTATCTATCTATCTATCTAATCTAATCTATCTATCTATCTATCTATCTATCTATCTATCTATCTATCTATCTATCTATCTATCTATCTATCTATCTATCTATCTATCTATCTAATCTAATCTATCTATCTATCTATCTATCTATCTATCTATCTATCTATCTATCTCTCTCTCTCTCTCTCTCTCTCTCTCTCTCTCTATATATATATATATATATGATATTATTTAGATTATTAATTTATTTGTTTGACCCTTTCTTTTCATTACTGAATGAAAAAACACACTGATTAACACAAAACATCCCTGTCCACTGAAACATGTGTATAACTACCATATAAATGATTTTAGTAATGTTGGATATTTAGACAAGCCTTAAAAAAAAGACAATATTATAAATTTAATTCATCAAGTTAATTTAAAGATATACAATTTCTATATAGCATAAGGCATATAAAGAAAAAAAATAGATAAAGAAAAAGCAACATTGAAGAGTACTTACCTGTATATGAGAACATGTTCAGCCTCAGTGCAGCATCTCTGCAAGCAAGCTTGTTCTGCCTCTTCTCGAGTGTGTAGGGTTAGATCTCATCAGGCGGGTGCGCACACAGACACACAGATACAAACACAGGCATACAACACAAGGGAGATGTGTTCATCTCACAGACTGGAGATGTTCAAAAGGCTTGGAATAATATGAGAGCACTAAAGCGGCACTCATGCATGTATTCAAGCCTGATTTCCACACTGCACAAAATGACAAGTCCACAAATGAAACACTCATTTACTCATTTTACAAGAAACATAGAATGAATGCATCTGGTATGATTCATAGAAGTATTCATTCAAGTTAGATTGAGTAAAAACGTTTTTCAAGATTGGCCTCTTTTTTTGTTGTTGTAAAAACACCACTTTTACAATAACAGGGAATATATACAGTATATCAATTGTCAAAGTAAATAAATATGTCATTTTTAGTAAGCTTTTTTGATTTGCAGACTAGCTATTTATTTTGTGATTGTGCATGCTTTGGCAGTGATAGACTTGGGTAAGAACATAATGTGAAGGCTCAGTTTCAACTTTTCCCAAGGTTTATGCACATTCCATTATGAGACTAAAGTCTTTAGTCTGTTAGTCTTATCTGACTGTGTCTTTTAACAGTGAACATTTTACAATACATCTGTCATACTTTTATGTGATTTTACACAAATGTCTTTCTAATTCAACCAAAACATGCTACCCTGTGCTTTATCGAGGCACATAAACGGTAATTCATTAAAACATATGTGGAATTGCATTTTAAAACAACAAAGACTAGATTCTCAAAAAGAAAAAGAAAAAAAGGATATAATCACCACCATGGTTGTTGTTTTTTCTTTCATTCTGTCAGTTGAAGTCTTTGCAAATGTAAATTGACTTCTTTTGCCCTACCAATTCAGCACAATCAAATGTAAACTAAATAGGCAGATTTCTAATCTATGCAAGACTGCAATTTTAATTAACTGAACAAAGAGCAATTCTGCTAGCTAATGTGATGTTTGCAGTGTGGAACATCAAACACACAAACTCAGCTTTAATAACTATCACTCAGATACTGAAGACAGAAAGAACAAAAATGACAATATTTATTGATCGAACAGGACCAATATAAGCAAATAATAATAAAATTTATTGTTAAAAGCAATAAAATAGTTTGGGAGTCATTTCTCTGCAAAATTAGCTTAGTCTAAAAAAGTAAGAATTCAAGCTAAGTTCACCAAATCCAGCCTAACATTTGCATATGTAACAACAAACATCATTTTAAAGTGTTCCTCAACACAACCTACACTGTACCTTTAAATATACTCTTTAAAACTTGTCAAAAAATCCTACAATTTTAGCAACACTATTTGTTTGTTTAGGAACACTACTAAATCCTACAATTTTAACCAGCTGATCAACAGTCCCTGCTGAAGAAAAGCATCCCCCGCAATGTTATGCTGCCACCACCATGTTTCATGGTGGGCATGGTATGTTCAAGGTAATGTGCATGTGATTTTGCAATTAGGCCATCTTAGGTATTATCTGACAAGAGCACCTTCTTCCACATGTTTGCGGTGTCCCTTACATGGTTTGTCGCAAACTGCAAATGAGACTTTTATGGCTTTCTTTTAACAATAGTTATTATCCTGCCACTCTTTCATAAATACCAGATTTTTGGGGTAACTAATACTGTAGTTGTCCTGTGGACAGATTCTCCCACCTGAGCTGTGGATCTCTGCATCATGGGCCTCTTGGCTACTTCTCTAATTAATGCTCTCCTTGCCCGGTTTGTAAGTTTAGGTAGGTGGCCATGTCTTGGTAGGTTTGCAATTGTGCCATACTCTTTCTATTTTCACACGATGAATTCAACAGCCCTCCGTGAGTTCAAAACCTTTATACAGCTTTATCCGTGACCTGTCAGGTGTGTTCCTTGAGCTTCATGATGCTGTTTGTTCACTAATGTTCTCTTACAAACCTCAGGGTGCTTCACAGGACAGCTGTCTTTATACTGAGATTGCATTACACAAGCTGACCCTTTATTTACTTATTAGGTCACTTCTGAAGGCAATTAGATCTACTGGATTTTAGTTAGGTGTATCTGAGTAAAGGGGGCTGAATACAAATGCACACCACAGATTTTTATTTGTAAATAATTTTGAAAATCATTTATCATTTTCCTACCATTTCACAATTCTATACATATTACCTAAATATTTAATGGTTTACATTAAATCCCAATAAAATACATGTATGCTTGTGGTTATAACTTGATAAAATGTGGAGAATTTCAAAGGGCATGAATACTTTTGCAAGGCTCTGTAATCCCTACACACATTCACCCCTATACTGTATACCTAAACAGCAGGTTGCATCATCGCATTTATCTAAAGATTATAATAAAAAGAAAAGTAAGTTATCTCATTATGTTAACAGAAAACAGAGGATTCATGCCCTTTTAATCTAAGGGGGCACTTGCCCACTCAAATGTTCCAGATGTAGAACCTGTTAAATTATATTTTGCCAGTAGGTACGTTAATTCCTCTTATTATTACAATTTTGAAGCCATGGGTGCTATTCTATATGTTAATATTCTCATTTGAAATCTGGGTTTTTGGTTCATTCTAACTGCAGAGCGATGTGTATTATATAAAGACCGGTGCAGTGTAAGGTAAAGTATGAAAGACCTCAGATCATGACATGAGAACAGTAGTACTTTAATAAATGGGAAAATTGCTAATAATTTCAACCCTTTACACTTTTATTCACTAAAATTTTACACTTTTATTTAATAAAGTGTAGTGTGTTTAGCATCAGTGATTAAGTCATAAGTGATTAACATTAGTGGTAATATTAGCTTGTTAATTTTTGCTATCATTATTTCTTTTTTTTTTATAAAATCAACACTACAGCACTAAAAAAAAATTGGGACAAATAATAGATTTATAACTGGAAACTAGAACAGAAACACGTCTGTATCTTGGACCTTGTTGACTACAACATTCCCTCATGGCCACATTAGCATAAATAATAACTATTGCTCATTAAAATGTAAAAAAAAAAAAATTTAAAGTGATTGCTTAAAAAAAACAATCAAATGCTTAAAAATATTATTATTTCTAAGTTAGGGAATTACAAGGGATAACTAGCACCACAATCATTTAATTACACACTCAATAATATTGTAGATTTGAACTGTTAAAATTATTTAAAAAATTGTTGAACTTTGGAAGAGTTGTCTACACCTGTTAATTGCACCCTCTGGCCAGCTGCCTACATCCATGGAAGCTGCAGGAAATTACATGTGATGGTACATGACATAAGAATCATTAGGTGTGCAGGAAAAAATGTGCTTGCCAAATCATGATCAGAAGAACAGAATGCTTGCTCAATCAGGTGATGTGTCTCAGCACTAATACCTATAAAAACAACATGCCAGATTTTGTCAGCAGAATAAGCAAGATGCACAAAAATGCAACGCATCATGTTTTTGCAAGTGTTGCATTATTTATCTATTTATTTATTTATTTATTCATTTATTTTTACCATTATGAATCCACTCATTCCAAGAATGCAATCGGTCACTGTCATTGTCTACACTGGTTTCAGAAAATTCTTGATCTGAAATTAACAGCAACAGAAAAACACCATTACATTTTGCTTTACGTAAAAGCATTAATTTGTCACCAAGACAACAGAATAGATTTTCATTGTCACTTTTCAAATTTGTATATGTATAATGGTGGCAGCATGAAATAGTTTTATGTACAGTACACGTTGTGCTCACCTTTTGAGTGATCCAGGAGTTTTTTCAGCTCACGCAGTGCTTGGGTGAGGTTTTCCAGTCGATGTTGAAGGTATGCATTTTCACTTCTAAGCATCTTAACTGTATCCTGAAGATCATATGCGAAGGCTGTTTGTGCTAAAAATGAAATAGTCAGCATTCTGATGATTAATTGCACAAAGATCATCTTAGAGTTAAGGTACACTTATGAAAAAAAAATAAGATAAAGTAACTTTATGGTTAAAATTTACTAGCATAACCCTTTAGTTAAACTGAGCTTGGGGTAATCTTTTTAAAAACCACATTACACACTGTCCAGGATTCCACTGATGTCTGTTTATTAAGCACTTTTTCTAGAGCAAGTCAATTTTCACAGCCTGTAGCTGTGGGTCATTTCAGCCTGGGACATGCATTTATAAATCAATTCCCATTCCATTCACCATTAAGTATGTAAGAATTATTGTTAGACAAATGCTGGTAAATTGGACCAAAAAAAAAAGTCAGTGAATGTATCTAAATAGTTAAATTCATGTTATATGTCCTATTAAATAACATTAAAATCAATTATGAGATCAATAAATCTAATGCTAGCTTGATTTAAAAAATACATAAAAATTTTTAAATACTATTTATTATTCTAAAAGCAGTTCACTCACTTATCTATAACACTTTATCCTGTATTCAGGGTTGCAGGGACCTGGAGCCTATCTCTGGAGACTTATGGCATGAGGCAGGGTGCCAATCCATCGCAGGGCATACATATACTATGGGCAATTTGGGAATGGAAATTAGCCTAATCTGTAGGTCTTTGGGAGAAGACCCATCAAGCATGAGGAGAACATGCAACACACAGAAATGGGACTTTTGAGCCCCATTGACATTGAGCCTGGCTGGGAAACGAACACAGACCCTGGAGGTGCAAGGGAACAGTGCTAACCACTACACCACTGTGCCATCTACAAGCAGTTACTTGTGGTTAAGGCATTGGGCTATGATCCAGAAGGTCCCAGGTTCAAACCCCACCACCGCCAAATGGCCACTGTTGGGCCCTTGAACAAAGCCCTAACCCTCAACTGCTCAAATGTATACTGTAATGTAAGTAAGTGTAAGTAAATGTAAGTTGTTAAGGATAAAAGTTTTTGCTGAAATAAATATGCATTGCCATAGGTTTATTAATAAAATATGTTCACTAAAGGAACATATTTTTATTAGAAAAGTTTACCATAATCTTATAACAGGAAATACAAGATATAATAACAAGATAATAACACAATAGCAATATTACAATAGCAATAACACAATAACACAATAACACACACACACACATGGAGGCATAGTCATAGGGACAGCCTGTCTAGTAGGTCAAGGTGACAATGTCAACCACCTAGTGGACCATTCTGTGCTTTTGCTCATAGAAAGAGAAAGGAATATTCTACAGTCTCACCATTATGGAACACTGCAAAAGTCAATCAAGCTGTTTAAACTACATGACCTTTGTCAGTTTTAATTACCCCTTAATTTTGCAATGTGTCAATGGCTGTAATTACTGTAACCTATCACTTGCCCTCCAATTCTAGTTTCTTCCTCTGGAAGAATGATTAGTTTACATTTTGTCTATGCCTAATAACATCCACTTCTGTTCTACCTCTTTATGGCAACATCACCAAAACTCTAGACTTTTTTCCTGCCTGTTGGCTTGATGACTGATGTTTTACATGTTTAACTGTGGTTTTAAGCTGTTTGTGCAGTAATATAAACCAGATCCCAGTTGTCCCTTCCATGGCTTGTAACAGTTGAGGTAACATCCTGCCCATGAAAGCTTCCAATAAAACTTGTTTTGGTTGGACGTACAGTAGGTGATATTGTCATAATTGAGAAGGGAAAGAGTAGGATTGAAAATGTTGGCAGGAGAAGCACAGTTAATAAAAATTCCATTTGACCCTCTGAAGGACTGTCTCAAGAAAGCTTACAAAAGAATTTCACATGTACACACGGATCATATACACATTAATAAACTGCAGGATCCGAGTTAAATTTAAGAAAGGATACAGATCTTGGTATAATCATATGCCTAAAAAGGATGTCTAGTTTGCTTAAAGTTTTTTCTTTTTTGATTTTGTCCGTAAACGTACAGTAAGTACGAATTCCCAAAATCCCAAAATAAAAGAGGCCTTCTTCTGTTAATAAGATGTCCACTATTGTTGTATATACCTTCTTACCTCAAGGTCTTTTCTGAGTTAATATATACAGTATATATCTATCCATCCAACCATCTGTCATCTTCCTTTATCACTCACTTACTCACTCATTCATCTTCTATACCGCTTTAACCTGTATCCCCTTATATATCCATCCAAGATGAGGCTGCAACTTATGCTCTGTAAAGCCTTCATAAGCCTTCAAAACAAAAGCGTGGTGCTATTTGTTAATTGGTGATTTTATAGGCTGGTGACTCTAAATGAACTTCTCCTCTGCAAGTTTTGGTCTTGCTTTCCTGGGATGGTCTTCACGTGAGCCAGTTTCATCATGGTGCTAGATGGATTTTGCAAATGAATTTGACAGTATGGTTCTTGCAGAACTATTCCTGAACAGCTGACGTTTATGTCTTGAAATAACAACTGACTGCTATTGTTACTTAATTACCTAATGCCATATGTAGATTTTTTTTCATAGTTTTAGAAAAGATCCAGAATTTTTCTTCATACATCCAAACTTGTGTCCAAACTTTTGACTGGCACTGTATATGCATAACATACTATGCAGTAGTTGGAATGTGCACTGATAGTTAAAAATGTTTGCCCGCTTAGTGCAACATTATTAAAAAGTTTATTTATTTGAGTAATCCATTTCAAAAAGTAAAACTCATTTACTGTATCATATGGATTCATTATACACAGACTATATTTCAAGTATTGATTTCTTTTTTTTTTCTTTTTAAATATTTTTAACATTGAAATGTTAGACTACTGAAAAGTACGAACATGTACAGTACAGTACTCAATACTTGGGCGGGACTCCCTTTGCATGAATTACTGCAGCAATATCAGTCTGTGGCACCGCTGAGGTGTTATGGAAGGTTCACAGACACATTTACATGTACAGATAGCATTTTTTACATGCAACCATTCACACTTAAGCCTCTATGCCTCTATCTCACTCACAAAACAAACATACCTTAAGATAAGGGCATATATAATCATTTCAAGCACTTTATACTGTGCAAACACCAAGAGAAACCATTTTAATGGCATTACCTTCCTTTGAGTGAGACACATTAAATAAAGAAAGCAAGTTAAATTAAATGGTACATTTATATCGATAAGATACAATACATATTAAAAATACATTCTTTATCTTAGTAAATACAATGTTATAGATGAGTAATACAATTAGTTTGTTGTATTCCTGGTTTTGGTTGTAATTGTTCTGCACAATTTTTACACGTCTGTGCTCTGATCCTAGTTGGGGCAAAAAAAAAATCTTTTTATTGACATTTCAATCTCACTCATTTTACTCCCATACTCATCTTCCTCCTCACATTCCATGCTGTCTCCTTTGCTGGGTGTGTCTCATTTCGGGGCCGGATGGTATGTGATCTCCGCTGACTTTATATACAGTGAAAGCTTAACTGAAATGGGAAGGTCTGGTCTAACATTGATTAATGTTGTTAAACACTTAACCAAGATGAAAGCAGATTTTATGTAAATTCCCTAATTATTATTATTTTTATTTATAAAATAATTATCAATAAAATCATTTTAAATACCATCATGTCCTGCATCTGCCATCCGATGGGTTGGTATTCTGTTTATTTCTGTCAAAATCTGTAAAGGATTTATGAATTACTTTGTAATGGGGTCCTAGACTCTATACAAATTATTCAAAACATAAAATTTGTACAGTTGTAATTACTAGTATTATGGAATATGCATACTAATCTGTATACAAAGTATACACGGTTTTAAACTTTTAAGCATTAATGACTGTCTCTCACAAAAAAACAAAAATTTTTGATTCTATGTTAGATGAGAGTACAGTATGATAGTACAGCAGTACTATCATTTTCACACACTGCTGTACTGTAACATGCACTCCTGTACACTGTGAAACAACTTGCACAATCCAAAAAGCAGTTGGCTAAACGAATTGCAAAAACAATTAAATTAATCATTGGTGTTAAATTTCTTTCAGTGACATAAACTATTTTTTTTCTTTATATTTTTCAATTACCCATTAGCTTTTGAAACTGTTTATGGTATAAAACGGTTACATTTTGGTTTCTAAAAATTTGATTTGGTGTTCCGGTATCCTATGACTCTTTACTTAATTCCCTAAGAGGACTGCCTTATCCACAATTTATTGAAGCAGTGTTGCTTGATGGAGGCTTCCCCACTTATGGGCTGTGCAGCTGCATCGCCTCAACATCTGGATGCGTTCTATGAGCTCATCATGTTTGTCTGTCATATAAACAATTCATCTCCTGTGGCTTTAAGTATCTTGTAATTATTTGTAAAAAAGAAATATTTGCACAATCTTGCTTTAAAGCAAAACATGGTTTATTGCAGTTGATTCTTTGCTCTCTTGGCTGAAGGCGATTAATCGTAAGTCATGGAAATTTTCCAAAATGGGGTGGTTTCTTATTGCGTCGGTTTATACTGAATAACATTTATTATTATTATTATTATTATTATTATTATTATTATTATCTCACACTGACTCACTCACTTATCATCATACTGCTTTATCCTGTGTGCAGAGCTGTGGGGGGGCCTTGAGCCTATTCCAGGAAACTTAGGGCACAATGTGGGGTACACTCTGGATGGGGTGCCAATCAAACTGAGACCCTGGAGGTGCAAGGCAATGGTGCTAAACACTAAGCCACAGTGTTGCCTTATTATTATTATTTTTTTTTTAATATTTTAATATAATTTTATTTTTTGCCTGAAAAAAAAACAGAGGAAATATTTGTTAAGGGCCTCTCCTGGACAGAAAAACAGCAGTAAAGACTAACAATGGTGGAATGCAATCTTCACCCAGCCTCCTTGCAGAACATTTAATGCTTCTTTCTATTCTTTGACAAATAAACACTAATATGGTGTTTAGAAATTTTCATAGTGTGTAATTTTCATTTTATACGATTTGTTGTTTTATTGAGCCACTAGTTTTACACTGATGCCTTATTAAATCACACAGGACATTACAGAAATATATAGTATAGTATAGTGACTATCCATCTTTACATCCACGTGTCCAGCCATGCCAGCAGCATGCTAGCATGCATGATTTTTGTAAGTAGATTAATGCCTCACAATGTAGCACAGGGTCACATAAAACATGAATCATGGGATGGGGGCTGATATTGAACCAGCTGAATGTAAATGCCAGTTTACTTAAAAAAAAAAAAAAAAGCCAGTGGTGACTAAACCACATATTTGTGTTTATTCTGATCTTTGGACCTAATGGACTCAAACATAAGCATAAAACAAGACCAACATTGTGTGTGTGGGCTTGTGGTTTATGTGTGGTTTAAGGAGCTCTTGTGCATTAAAACACTTATTAAGATGTGTAACTTCTAAATACATATCAAAATGTCACGTGACCAGTATAGTGGAAATATGAGCTATGCAACACAGAGGTTGCCATGAATTAAATGGTTTAGTGAATTTGGAGAAAATGTTAAAACCAAAAAAAAAAAAAAGGATGTTTACATTCTGTTACTTCCATTGCACTTACGCCAGCATGACACAGTGCTGTTGATGCATCTGATATGTTTTGCAAAATAGGTCATTATGCGAATTGTATGTGGTGCGAACACCATGTTTTCTACTACAGCTACATTCTAGCTGTGTTTGATATTGTAGTGTAAGCACTGTGCAAAATTTAGTTTGTAGTGCAATCTTCTGTTTCACTTCCCAATCGATACGTCTATTTTTTCCTCTTTGCTTCTGCTTTCACTTGCACTAGTTTTGCTGAGTGCAAAAGAATTTAAATAAAGCAGAGTAATACCATTACAATGCTTAAAAGATGCATGAGTGAATTGTTTTAAAGGTTTTTTTTTCTCAAAATTTAATCCAAAAAGGAAAACTCATATTGTAAGATTTTTCTTTTTTTTTTTTTTTTTTATTTCAATGATTTTGGCTTAGTGTGCATCGCATGTAAATGAAAAAAAATGTGGTATCTTAAAATATTAACATATTTCTTTTTAAGTTTGGATAAATGACAGTACTATTCTTAAAGTGTAAATGCTGGGTATATCTTATAGGGATCATGAGGAGGACTGCTGACTTGACAGTTTTCAGAAGATGATCATCAGTATCGTCCACCAGGAGTGTAGGCCCCTGAAAGTCATTGCTGAAATAGCTGGTTGTTTGCATTGTGCTGTATGAAAACATACTGTATTCATGACAAGTTGCCTGGAAGGGAAAAGTGTTATAGGAAAATATGTACAAGCAGCAGTACATTAAGAGCCACACCATATCAATGTCTTCAAATAAGCTACAATTCCTGCATTCTTAGTATCAAGCCTCTCCTAAACCAGAGACAAGGTCATGTCTTACCTGGGCTAAGAAGAAAATGAGAGACTGTGGTTTATCTAGTTCAAAGTCAATGCAGCTGTTTACTAGGAGATTTTTGAGCACTTCATACTCCTGTCTGCTGAGAAGCTGTATGGAGATGCTGATTTCTTTTTCCAGCCGGACTTAGCACCTGCCAACAGTGCCAAAACTACCACTAACTGCTTTGCTGACCATGGTGTTACTGTGCTTGATTAGCCAGCCAACTCACTTTACCTGAATCTCATGGAAAATGAGAGTTTGTAATGAATCTAGAATATATGAGAGTTTCTGTTTTTCTTTCTTTATTTAAATTATAAAAAAAAAAACCATAATATTTCATTTTATTTTCGTTTCATTTCACAATATTTCAAGATATGAAATGTGTGTGCTGTATGTGGAGAACCGATGCACACTGCGTAGGAAGCTGTTACAATTACTTTTTCTTGTTCTGTGCATTGTTACTGTAATGTTATAAACATTAAGTATGATGACTGATGGACATGCATCGAATATGCAACGTTATACTGTGCATACCTGTTGATAGGAAGCTGTCGTCATTTTCTGAAATAAAACTAAAACTGTAAGTGTAGGCTGAAAATGCGGTTAGCTTAAGTTGCTGCATTTTTTTTTTATTGTTTCTTATTAGCTTCAATGTTGTGTGCCATTAAAAAGATTTAATATGCAACAAAACTCAACTTGAATCCTTGATCTTTTTTGACTTTAGTACAAAGCAGGAGAGGAACTACCAGACCCCCATCATCAACAGGAGCCCAGTGGAGAGAGTGGACAGCTTCCGATACCTCGGTGTTCACATCACGCAGGACCTGTCATGGTCCTGTCACATCAACACCATGGTAAAAAAGGCAGCGTCTCTACCACCTTAGACGCTTGAGAGACTTTAGACTGCCCTCCAAGGTGCTCAGGAATTTCTACTCATGAACCAATAGAGAGCATCCTGACGGGAAACATTACGACCTGGTTTGGAAACAGCACCATGCAGGACAGACGAGCTCTACAGAGGGTGGTGCGATCAGCTGAGCGCATCATTCGCACCGAGCTCCCTGACCTGCACTTGATCTACAGCAAGCGGTGCTGGACCAAGGCCAGGAAGATCGTGAAGGACCTCAGCCATCCCAACAATGGACTCTCTGTTGCGGTCTGGGAAGCGATTCCGCTCCCTGAAGGCCAACACAGAGAGACTGAGGAGGAGCTTCTTCCTGCAGGCAATACAGTCTCTCAATCACATCACACCACACAGGAGTAATATCTTTTAAACACTGACACTGACTGGACAATCATGGACACATTCATGCAATACATATTTACATATCTGAAGCCATTGCACATGTCACTTTGACACTTTGACACTTTAAAACATTTTAATGCCACTTTAAAACATTTTAAAATTTTTATATATATATTTCCCCCCATATTCCTATATTCTATATTTTGTAATATTTTTAAATGTCCTTATTTGTACAGCTTGTTTATTTTACTAGTTACATTTATTTTCCTTTGTATTTTATTTATTTTTATTAATATTTATTCCTTATATATAGTTTTTTTATTTTCTTTTTAAGGTCACCGGCGGTCGTATAAGCATTTCACTGCATATCGTACTGTGTATGACTGTGTATGTGGCAAATAAAATTTAAATTTGAATTTAAATTTGATCTTATTTGTTAGCACTACTTTCTGTTTTATTTACTATAAAATGATAATTAAATAATTAAAAACATACACTGCCTGGCCAAATAAGTCATTCAGGATTTAAAACAAGCAAATATTTACGAGCCTTTGGCTGATTTATTGTAGTGATAAATATGTTTCAGCTGGCAACAATTCTTTTAACCCTAACCGATGCAGTGAGTAGCTTGTGATTTTTTAAGCAGCAGTGTTGGAAAACAAACGACGTAGTCATGGAAAGGATGTAGCTTTTAGAGCCATCAAACTTTTTGCCTAAATCGAGCAAAGAAAACAACTGAGGACATTACCAAAATTACTGGAATTGGGTTAAGAACTGTCCACACATCAAAACAACTTGAATATTACTAAGCCATCACTTCACTGAAGAAATCAAGTTTAAAAGAAAAAACTTAATGACCAGAAGTGGCTCAAATAGGTAAGGCTGTGGGTTACTGGGTTACCAATCAGAAGTTTGGGGGTTTAAGTTTCAGCAAGTTAAAGACATATAATTTCATATAATAAATTGTGAAGTTGCTTTGTAACAATCCCAAGTAGAAACCACAGCATTGCTTAATAGTGATGAGATCTCTCATACCCTAAGCAAGAATCATACCCCTAGACCAACAAGCCAACTGGTAGGTAAGAAGGTAAGAGCATTTCCACACAAACAATGTGACGAGAACTCAAGTAATGAGATTTGGGAATAAACAGCTGTTTAATGGTCAGTTTTACTGCTGACCATTAAAACCACTTGTTAGTGAGACTAATCAGGAAAAAGGAGATCAGTTTGCAAGGGAGCATGAGATTAGACTTTCAAGTAAACTGAAGAAAATCACATGGTTGGATGAGTCAGGGTAATTATGTACATTATGTCAGGGTAAGGTGGGAAAAGCATGAGTTGATGCACCCATGATGCATAATGCCAACTGTATAAGCCTCTGGAGGGAGGGTTATGATCAGGGTTTGCTTCACTTGGTCAAGTTTAGGCTCAGCAATCTTAAGTGGCAGCAAAGTCAGCTGATCTCCTGAATGTATTGAATGGTTATTTCTTCAATGTATTTTATTTTTTTTTGTCTTTTTTTGGTGAAACAATGGCAAAATTCATTGGGCTCAAATTGCAAAAGAGTGTTTCTGGGTGCACGTGGGATCATTTTCACACATGAATTTGTCACGACAGAATCCTGACCTTATCTTCACTAAAAAGTCTTTATCCTGAGTTGAAAGGAATTTTACAGAGTGTTTCTACTCTCCCATCATTAATAAAAGAAAAGAAAATCTTTAACTCTGGATGAAAATAAATGTTGCATAAGGTTGTTGAAGCAATGCTATGGAAAATGTGCACTGTAATCTAAGCTAAAGGGAGTTCAATTAAATTTTAGAGTATGCTACTTATTATAGATCAACATGGAATGAATAAATAAAGAAAAATAAATAATCATATTAAAACACATACCAAACATGTCCCTTACCTCTTTAGCAATAAAAACCCTGAATATTTCTTGTAGTATATCATCTCTCTTCTGTCCTGTGATGTATTGGCACCCCCTCCAGGCTGTATCCCACCTTGTGCCCTGAGGAATAGGCTTCTGGCCCTTTGTGACTCTGTATACAGGATAAGGCAGTACAGGCGATAATTGAATGAGAGAGAATAACGCTTTTCTGATTGGCTGCTGTCACTGTGTACTCAGACCTCCTTTACTGTAGGTAACAGTGAAATTGTGTTAGATGAAATACAGTAACATGGCATATGAGAACACATTGCCCATCAGTTAGTACTATGCAATGTATGCTCAAAAATGCCTTAATTGAAAATTACTGTATGATATATAAAATGAGTTATTCCAACCCATTAAAGTCTAAGGTTTTTATTTAACCCAGTAGACAAGACTTATAATTCAATCAAAATGTAATATTGTGGATAATATTGTTTGGAAACAAGTACTTTCAGTATTAAAAGTTAGCTAATTTTTTTTCATTCTGTTATTTTGAATGTTACTATTAGCCTTGTTTTGTTTTTTTGCAAGCTACTTTAGTTAACATAAGATTTTAATCTCAAGGAAATTTAAATAATATTGCTCTCTAAATATATACAAAATCAATCTTTGTTGCTACAGTATATAGAGTCAGAAAACAATTAACGTTTAATTACCTTTAAAGTCTACCATTAAATACAAGGTATTCCAAACATTGCTGGTATGTAGTGATTCCTGCTGGATTCTAGATCAGGTGCAGATGTAGAGTGGTCTTTAGAGATAGACCTGCTAGGAGAAAACCACAGTAATCCAGTTATTTCCATTTATCTCAATGGTTGTTGTAAAGGAGAAATTGCCATAAGTATGTCAGATTAGCAACATGAGAGCAAAAGGACAATTAATTGTCTCCAAATGTTACCTGCAGTAACTGAAGGTAAGATCTAAGAGTTCTCCAGAGAGATCACAATATCCTAACTTTTCAGTTGATGAGCTGCCATCCATGATGAGATGTTTGCCAGTTAAGCTGAGATCTAAGGGGAAACAGGTGTCTTGTGCAGTGGCATGAAGCCTCAGGTGAGGATATGACCTCACCAACAGATGAGAGCATAGAGGGAGAACAGAAACAGATCATGTCCTGAGCCCTGTGTGATACTATTAGAGAGCCTGCATGAAGGAGATGTGGATCTCATCTACATGAACTGATGTTACTGACTCTTCAGGTAGGATGCAAACTCTTACCATGCTGTGCCACAAATTCCAAGATCATGAGAATACGCAAAGGGAGTCCTGGGGTTGACTGTTGACTGAAAGGTAGAGGGAGATGAAGACTAACAACATTTTGAATGACCTGGCAGATGGTCAAAAGATGAGTTTCTGTGAAATATGCGTTTTTAAAGTCAGACTGGTTAGGAGTTTATTCAGAGAAATATTGTTGAGTTCTGACTGTGCATTTAAGAATTTTAGAAAGAAAATAGAAATGTAATAAAAAATTTTATTAGTAGTTGCTGATGTCTGAGGAATCTAGGTGGGTTTTTAATTGATGGGAATAACTTTCACTGTCTTGAATGCATTTGGTATATGACCAGATATCACAAAGCCATTAATAATAATTACGATAAAGTGGGGGCGGGGGGAATTGTGAAAGGCATTGAATTCAAAAGGCAGGCAGTAAGATAGCAGGATAAGATGAGATCACATGCAGGAGCTTTTCTGCTGATAGATTAGAAAAATATTCCAGTTTAAGAGAAGGGATTGTGTGAAGTGTTTGTGCTGTGGTAGGAGTGAAAGTCCTGTCATCTCTCCTTGAGGTGCTGACCTGCAAAGACATGTAGTCACAATTCACTTTTGATATAAATTTATTATGAGAAAAAAAAAGCTTGTTTAAGCCATATTCACAAAAAACTAATGCATTCTCTTGTAAAATGTATGCTAGGAACTAGTGCTTGCGACTTCAAATAAATTATTTGAACTTGTAACAGACTTTCAAAAATAACAGCAACAAACTTGCATTAGTTTAGAATATATAGGCCTACGTAAATCTTAATTTTTAACATTGAAGGTAGTTAGCTACTCAGACATGAAATAACTTGAAAGGATTCCTAAAATAGTGATAATCAATAGGAAGCGAAGCAAGCTTCCAAGGTGGAGTAGTCCTAAAGACATGTAAAATGCAGGATGCTGTACTACTTTTTACAAAGACATGTAAAAAGCAGGATGCTGTACTACTGCCTGCCAATTTATGAATATTTTAAAGCACATGATCTGTAGGGTTAATGAGGAACTGTAACACGTTACTGTAAGGGTCCACCACCAGAGGTCACTGTTTTTTATTTTGTAGTTTTTGTTGGCTGACTCAGTTTCCCAGCAGGCACCATGGTCAGGTGATGTGAGTGCACACCTGAACCGAGGTAGCCATCAATTCATCTATAAATAGCTGTTTAGACTGGGAAACTGGGTCGAGCATTTTTTGGTACCACCACTGTCATTTGTGTCGGCATTTTGTTTTGTTTTTGTTCTTTGTTTAGTTGATATTTTGATTTAAGTTGTGTTGACTTGGGCTCTCTTATTGGCAATGTTTCTGTGTATGTTCAGTGTGTCTGTGTTAGTGGAGCTGCTTCAGTCCTGTCCTAAATGTATGTGAGTTCCGTAGTTTTTGTCCTTCCTGTGTTCTTTTGTGTTTAGCTAGAGGGACAGGTAAGTAGCTAGGTGTGTGTTTGGCTAGGAGTGTGTTTAGCTAAAATCCATATTGAGTTAACTAGCATGCTTCTAGTCATAGCCCCTTTGTGTCTCTAGCTGTTCTGTGTTTCCTATCCCCCTAGTGCCCCAGTGCAATTAGCCTTAGGGTGCCGCCTAGCCTTAGGGTGCCGCCTCTCCTAGCCACTGGGTATCCTCCGTCTGTGTTTCTGTGCCCCCATTCCCTAGTGTGTTAAGCTATTAGGTAAGTGTAGCTTAGTGCATGTTGGGGCTGAAGACCTGTTTAGCTAGGTGTATGTGTAGCTGAGCAATCTTAACCATGCCATGTCTTTAGCCCTACTCCCGTCTCCTTCTAGTCTCTACGTGTCCAGTTTCAGCTCCACGCATAGTTTGTGTGTCCTGTTATGTGCTTGTCCTTCTCCTGCCTGTGTCTCGCCACAGGACGTGTCATTTGTCCCTCTGCCTGTGTCTCGCCACAGGATGTGTGTTCGTCCTCCAGTCTGTGTCTTGCCAGAGACCCCCGTTAGCACAGAGTTGGGTATTATTTCCACATGTAATAAATAAATGCCAGAGAAATCTGTTTTAATGTTTCTAGCAGATGGACAAAGAAAAAGCATTAATTTGTGCAGAATTTTTAGCGAGTCTGCACTATAAACAGACTATAAATCTAAATGGAACATACAGTAACATATTTGCATATTCATATTTAACCTGAAGTTTTAATGCTTTTAATTGATTCCTCTATTATATTTTAACCCTCTGAACATGGGTTGCAATAGAAGGATAGACCTGTTTTTAAATTGAAAAAAAATAAAATAAAATAAACAGCAATAATGATAATAATTCATCCTTAACGTTATTTTGGTTGCATGTACCACTTTTGGTACCTAAAAGGGCTTAAATACAAGTTAGGGAAATACCTGTGCTTTTGTCAATAACCACCATGGATCCAGTATTGGATGATATTGTCACTGTCACTTTTCAGCATGTTCACAGCAAACAGATATTGTTTAAACAGATATAACAGTCATCTGCAGATGTGATGATATTGTAGGTTGTGGATTTGGGAAATATTTATAATACATATAATGATTTATTAAACAACAATGTACCAGGAATGTTCAGTTTTTTCTCTTTATCTGAACATTGTTGATATTCCTTTCTGCTTCCTGTTTATCATTTCACTGTATTTACATTTTAACATACATTTTCAGCACAAAGGTTTGTTAAGGTTTGTTGAGGTATGTGTTGTCCATACCTTCTTAGTAACAGAGAAAGAGGGTTAATTCAAGCTGGTACTCATGAGAACACGATCAGTTCAGATGATAAGCAAAAGTGCTTTCTAAACAGTCGAAGGAAAGTAAGGAATTTCCGGCTGTTTTCAAGGGACGTTTGAAAAGTTAGTTACAGAAGATAAGGTTCATGGGACTGGATCTTGGAACAGTATCTCCATCTAGTGGCTACACTGAGATAGTTACAGTATGAAGTTGTGGTTCTATGAACATGTCTTCATGCAGTGCATGCAAATGAATGCTGTGATCTTCCAACAAAGTCAAAGTATTTTTTTCTTCTTCCTATTGTATTTGTATCTTTTTGAATATGCAGCCACTGGATAAACAATTTCCCTCGGATAATAAAGACCTATCTTATCTTATCTTATCTTATCTTATCTTATGTACATGGCCACATGATGTTGTATTTGATAAAAAATACTCTATAAATTACCTACAGTAATTGCTTTCATATTCTCAAAGTGTCCACCAAATCTGTAATGGTTATGAATGTCAAAGGACAAACTGGTTCTAAATGTCATATAACATTCATAATAACATAATTATGCTCATAATCATCCCAAGGGCAGTAGGAATCACATTGATGATATATGGATCAAGGCCGTGAGCATCAACTAAGCTTAAGCCTGATAGAAAGGGTTAACAGTAATGAGGACAATAGTCATGCCAGGGGGATGTTTGCCTCTGATGGCCCATCACTACTTGGGTATAGTGATACACAAGAAGGAGTGGGTTATAATGGTCACTGATATACAACTTTATTATATATATGGGAATGTACCCACTTACAGTGGACAGAAAGGCTGTTCTATTATTTGTATGTCAGTGTTTTTGGTGGGCTATCCAGCTCACCCATGGAGAGCCACAGTTGACAAAAGGTTGATGACATCAGTTAACCCCTGTGCCTTTGTAGCACTCAAACACACTAGTGGGACATATTCTAGAGGTCTCTAAAGGAAAACTGCACCCAGGTGTGCAGACAGTGCTGAAGTGATAATTAGCAAGACTAAACAGGGAACAGAATTTAAGCTAGTAGCCGCAAAGTTCTGAATACATGTAGATTTATTAAAATACAATCACTTCAGCCATTAAGACATGATAACAGATGATAAAAGTCTATTAGCAGTTTTAGGTGACAAGGTACCTGTTGTACCTACTCAGACGCTGGGTTGCCTCTGTTGGATCATTTTTCTGGGTTATTTACAGGGAATTGGGTAGTTTTTGTGTAACCCAGCTGATGGTTACAACCAAGTTTGGTTGGCCCCTCCCCCAAAGGTCACCAGTGTATTTAGCGGCTGTTAGCTTCCTGTCTTCATTTTGCTGTTTTATTTTTATTAGTAGCTGTCTCCATGTATTTGTTTCAGGTTACCTATACCCTAGCTTTGTCATTTTTTATTTAATATCAATCCTATTACACACTAAATTGATAGATTTACTTTCTTTCATTTCTTTCTTTCTAAGGTTGGCACCAACATGGTGGAATACCTCCAGCAGGCTGAAGTGTCAAGGCCGTACCCCTACATTCTGACGATGGGAGATGATGACCAGCGCTGCTCTCAGGCATTCGTCATTCTGGTGGGACAGGCTCTGGAGCAATGCACACTACTTGGGGCAGTTGATGTGTGCTTCAAGGCATTTTATATTTTTAACATTAACTATCCAAAGCAGCGTGCTCCTGTACAGGACTTTCTGTAATGTTGCTATGAAATAGCAGGCCTACCTGAAAAGTCATAGACAGTGTTTGTTCATGTTAAAATGAGACCATGCTGGATAGTTTTGTTCTGCAGAAAAGATATCTGAAGTCACAGAGGAATCCTGCTTTGTAAAAGCTGCCTCAGCCTATTTGTACAATTAATTTATTCTGCCCTTATGAGTAATAGTATAGTAATTATGTTGCTGTTGATTATTTGTTCTTGTGCTTTTAAAAAATAAATGTTTTTTCTATGAACATTTAATAGGATGTTGTTTATTGCACATATGTATGGTTTGCAAAACTTGAAAGTTTTTTTTGTAATAGGCCAGTATATCAAAGTAATTTAACTGTCTAATAGACATGGGTATTTTTTTGTTTTACAGATTCACTGTAAAACATGAAAATAATAATAACCTATTTGTGAGGTAGAATTAACTAAACATTCCAGTTAAAATGAACCAACATCTGGTTAGAACATTTGACCAATTTATGTGGTAGAATTAACCCAGCATTATAGTTAAATATGACCCAGCATTTGGGTTGAACATTTAACCCATCTTGCTGGGTTAAACAAATAACCCATTTTGCTGGGTTAAATTAACCCAGCATGTAGTTGGTCCAACATTTACCCAGCAGCTGGGTTAAAAACAACCCCACTGTATCGAAAAGTTTACAGATTGCTGTGTACCGCATCCAGAAACAGTGTATATACATGTACACACACACACACACACACACACACACACACACATATATATATATATATATATATATATATATATATATATATATATATATATACTGTATATAAATGGCATGAAAAGGTATTTGCCCCTTCCTGTTTTTTCACATTTAAATGATTGTGATCAGCAAACAAATTTAATGTTACACCAACATAACTTGGTGTAACATAACTTAACTACAAAATACAGTTTTTAAATAATGATTTCATTTATTAAACGAAAAAAGCTGTCTAAACCTTCCTGGCCCTATGTGAAAATGTAATACTGCCCTAAACCTAATGACTGGTTGTGCTACCCTTGTTTTAATTCAGCCACATTGGGAGGTTTTCCAGCATGAGCAGTCTGTTTAAGGATCGCAATAAGACTTAAGTCCAGGCTTTAGTTTTGGTTATTTTTGAGCCATTCAGAAGTGGACTAGTTGGTGTATTTTGGATCATTTGTCCTGCTGCATAAGTCAAGTGTACCTGAGCTTGAGGCCACAAACTGATGGCTGGACATTCTTCTTCAGTATTTTCTGGTAAAGTGCAGAATTCATAGTTTCATTAGTTATGGCAAGTTGCCCAGGTTTACGGGTTACCAAGTGCAAAATATTTGCCCCAAAATATTGGGGCTAATTACAATATTTTTGGCACATGTGAGACAAGCCTTTTTGTTCTTTTTGTTCAGAAAGTGTCTTTCTCCTTGAAACTTTCCCATGGATGCCATTTTTGCCCAGACTCATTCTTATTGTTGAATCATGAACACTGACTCTAAGGCAAGTGAGGCCTGCAGGTCTTTAGATTTTGTTCTGTGTTCTTTTATAAGCTCCAGGATGAGTCATCCTTGCGCTCTGTTTGTAATTTTGGTAGACCGACCACTCCTGTGAAGGCTCACCACTGTTCCAAGTTTTCTCCAATTGTGGATAATGCCTCTAGCTGTGGTTTGCTGGATACAGACTGATACTTGTAAGTTCGTTTGTTTTTCATCTGTTCTTAAATAACTTTAGATGCTTCACTTTTTCACACAGGTCCTATTTAAATAATTTCTTGATTCAACAGGTCTGGCAATAATCATGCCTGGGTATGGGAAGGTAGGTATGGACAGAATGTTTTCTTTTAATAAATGAAATTGTCATATTAAAAACTGTATTTTTCATTTACTTGGGTTATCTTTGTTTAGTATTAAAATCTGTTTGATAATCACAAATTTGCGGAAAAAAAAAAAAACTTTGCAAAAAACATTATATTCATGAAGAGGTAAATATTTTCACTGCACTGTAAACAAACAGGACATCTCAGTCCAGACCAACAACACAATGAAATTAATAAGACACCTAAATATGTCTGAAATAAATTTAAGAGCGAAGCAAGTTGTTTTGTGTTTAACTCTAAGAGGAACAAACCACAGTCATCTTTCTCACCATTCATGGTCACTTAATGTTTAAGAATTTCCTTCAAAATCAGACTCCCCCTTCTCCCATATTATTGAAGATAGCACTACGACTGAGACTTTAGCAGGTATTCTTTAGCAAACAAACGTACAGCTTGTACATGGCTATTTAATTAACTTAACATTAGTGTATTAGCTCTGCTGCCTTTGACAATTTTGCACCTTTAAATATTGTTTGCACTTTTATACATTTTAATTTATTAATAATACCAGACACAGCCGTGCATGAACATGCTAAAGGAGCACCATTCATTTAACATCTTTCTTATCTTATCTAATCATTCTGAGTTTTATTGAAGTAAAAAGAACACACATTTGCTGTAGGTTGTAGTAGAGAAAAAAATATAAAGCATCCTCTAATAAAACTATTAAAATAAAGTACAGATATATGAAATATATACTTAAGGATACTGTGGTTATCTTAAATCTTAATTACATTAAAATTAAACATTTTTAAAATAATATATTTATTTAAATTCAACAAAAAGTGATGCATCTGAGATTCCCAAGGAAAATAAGATGATGTCAGAGTTATAATTTATATATAATTTGATATAATTTGAGTCAAAATGGAAAATACAAACAATAATGAGGTAAGGACATTTAAAGTTTCTCTTGTTGTGAAGTGTATGTGACTTTTGTGTTTCATTTTAATAGACAATTTGAAACTAATTGATCAATGTAACCACCAAACAGTGTTTTTGTGTATGGCTTAAAATAAAAGATGTGACTATAATCATGTACTGTACTTTGTAGCCAAATGCTAAAACAAAATGTAGTTTATCTGAGAGTCATTGCATGATATAAGTATATTTCCTCTGAATTATTAAAGACACATTTTCCATAGTGTTCCTATAAACAATTGATAAATCGTTTGGAACCATAAACCTGTACATTAATAAGACATGCTTGTTTCTACATTCTTGCTAAAGAGAGAAAGAGAGATAGACTCAGCTGTGGTCAGTAGCAGTCTTTATGAAGATTAATGAGCAATTTAATGTTTGTAGGCTTCTGCATGAGATCAATGAATGTAATCCTCACAGGGGCCAATGGGGAACATCTTAGACACACACATAGACCTTGCGCATACACACACTGGCTAGGGGGTGCATGTTAAATGACCAGGTGGTAATCAATGCAGAGAAATTAGCTATTGATTGTGTATAGTTTTGTAATGGGTGACCTATGGGTTGCTCTTTTAGGAAATTCCAATATTCTCTCCATGGGGATAAAAGCATAATAACTCTATCCAGCCGCAATGAAGCTGTGAATACAAAGACCAGTGGGACATTAACGTACTGTGAAACTGTCATTATGTACTTTATGAGAATTTAGATTTTGTATTGGGTTATATTTAAATTTGATTTGCAGTTAAGATATGTAAGTAAAACATCATGCTTTTGTGGTTGTTTTGTCATTACAGAACACAAAGTTTTATATTTTTAAACATGGAAATGTTCATAGTTGACTATATCTATTATAAATGATCATTCATTCATTCATTCATTCATTCATTCATTCATTCTCTATACCACTTATCCTGTACAGCAGGGGTGTCGAACTGGATCCAAAAAGGTCTGTCGTGGGACCAGACTTTAATTCCCATCATCCAGAAGCCACACCTGATTCCACCTGTTTAATTAGTCGTTCTTGGCTTCCAACAGACTTTTCACGTGTGGCTTTTGGTTGGTTGGAATATGCACCCACACTGGCCCTTTCTGGATTCAGTTTGACACACCTGCTGAACAGGGTTGCAGGAGGCCTGAAGCAAATCCCAGGAGAATTTGGGCATGAAGGGGGGTACACCATGAACAGGGTGCCAATGCATAACAGGGTACAGTACGCACACACATTCACGCATTCATTCACAAACTATAGGCAATTTGGGAATGCCATTAGCCTAATCAATGTCTTTGGACTGTACCCGGAGGAAACCCACCAAGCTTGTTCCACACACACCCATACACACACACCCATACACACACACACACACACACACACACACACACACACACACACACACACACACACACACACACACAGTAAACAGGCAGTAAAGCTTACAGCGGCTGGTGTTCTCAGGCAGTTTCCCATCCTAGTGCTAATAAGCCCATGCCTGCTTAGCTTCCAAAATCAGACAACATTTGGCACTCTCATGCCAGATATGGATGTAAAGCATGATTTATGGTTCTCATTCATAATTCATTCACCAGTTTTAAAGGAAAATGTGCATATTTTATTCAACTATTACTTTACTGTCAGTTGAATCAAACTTTCCCTTAAAAATTTGTACTATTTGGTACTCTCTCTCTCTCTCTCACACACACACACACACACACACACACACACACACACACACACACACACACACACACACCTACACACACACACACACACACACACACACACACACACACACACACACACACACACACACACACACACACACACACACCTACACACACACACACACACACACACACACACACACACACACACACACACACACACACACACATTTTGGCAAACAAACAATGTATTATGGAAAAATCTATTGTTTACAAGTTATCATTGATAAGTCCAAGTCGGTTGTTCCAAGTTGGGAATCACAAAGGCTGAGTTGCAGGTCAAGTCTGAAGTCTATGTCAATGCAATTTACATGTGATTCTGTCTCGAATAGTAAACTGGACTTCTGTTGCCCTAGATAAACTCTTCAGTCTACTCCTGTGACTTAGAGAAAAGCAAAACACAACAAGCAGTAAAGTCAGTTAACCTCAGAAAAAAGCTGTGATTTTCACTAAGATTTATCAGTGCCTATAGGTTTGATGATTAATCACACAAGGAGAAAAGTATCCCCTCCCCCTATGGCCTGAAGAATTTCCTGCATTACTTATTAGCCAGTGTAATAGAGATGCTGTTTCTAGGAAGAAGATGGAACCCCAGCTACATTTGGGGAGCACCGTCATAAATCAAGTTGCAGATAAGCCTTTCTTCATCCACTTAACGTTGGTTCCCTCTGCCTTAAGATCATTACAGTAAAAAGTGACACATTTGATTGATTAAAATGGCGCCTGGCGACGTGGGGTAAATCACACTAAGTGATGTGACACCGCAGTTCCTCATATCATATTTCTGTCAGGACAATGATGGTAAAAAGGGTTGTCACTGTGTGATATCTGACAACTTGAGCCATCCGGTACAATACAAGACCAGATTTACTGCTGGGTTACGGAGAACTGCTAAGGAAGAGCATGGAAGAGGGAAGCTGCGGTTGTTGCATTGTCACTTCTCAAACAACCGTAAATTTAATTAAAGACGACTTTCAGATCTCAACAAACTGTCAGCCATAAAAATATTTACCATTCCAACATGTCTTCCAAATCTCTTCAACACTCGCAGTGTAGTACGCTGGCCTATAGTGTTAATTCTTTTTAAACGAGGGTGCATTGATATCATTTACTGTTCATTACCACCAGAGGGAGGGAGATTTACAATGTCTCTGTAAAGGCGTATACAAGTGAACATGTTTAAGTGTGTGTGCGTGGTGGGTTAAATACACTTTATATACAATTTATTATATTTCCAAAATTGTCCTTAGATGAATTTCTCCACTGAGACAGATCAAGGGTATATAAGGGGAAAGATGCAAGCTTGAAACCTGATATATTGTCCCCACACTATTAAGCTCTTGCTTAGATGCAGACATGCAAATTTCTCTGTGGAGAATGGAGTGATGGATGATTAAGGGATGGAAAGAAGGTGTGGATGTGTTTCATCTGAATGTGCAAATGAAATCTGGCCAGCTCAGCAGGAGTTAACATGGCCCTGATCTCCATATTAATCAGGAAGTGTCTTTCTTCAGGAGAATGTTAATGCGAGACTGGCTGAGAGTGTGTGAGCTGATGCATAGTCCAGACCCGCAATATGGTGTTGTTTTGGTCATTTGGAACCATAATGTTTACAGTTCTGTTGACTTGCATTGTAATGCTTGCATCATATCAAATAAAGTCAGCTTAATTTATTAATAGACCGGTAAAAAGGCAATGCTTTATGTTATGACTAACATTATGTAGCACATTAGTAAACGTTACCGCCTGATAAATGTCAGCGTCAATAAATCATCAACTGAAGTAATAAAGTAACAAGAGTAAGTACAATCTGACAGAGTAAGTTAATCCATGTGTAAATTGACTTTTGCTTGGCTTAGTGGTTAGCACACACGTTTAGGTGTAAATAATTGTCTTGCTATTAAAGTTTACTTTTGAATTTATCTACTTTTGAAATTATATATATTTTTTACTCACTGAATTATGTTTATTGAAGATGATGAGTTGGTTTATTTCTCTTATTTAGAAAAAAAAAAATCATTTGACGTGAAGCCTAAATATTCAAACTTTATCTGCAACAAACATTAAAATAAAAAAAACAACAACAAAAATTTTTTTCTAACTTTTTAGGAATATAAATAAGAAATCTGTAAAACATCCAGTGGCTATTTATTTATTTGCTTGTTTTTTTATTTATTCATTTATTTATTGAGCCATGTCAATTCAATATATAAGTAAATAAGTATTTTTTTTATTTATGTTTCCAAGTTTCAAAAACTTTAAAAACTGACTTTTCAGTAATTCTACATTAAAATTACAGTTCCCACCTTCACCTTTTGTCACAACATTTGCCTTACACAAAGAAACCATTCTGGATCATGAGTCATGACGGCAGTGTATATTAAAATATAAGAAATGAAATAACTGCACAAACTACAGTACTTCACCCAACAGCTACAGTATTAGTTTCTATGAAGATTGAGTACAGTATAAGGAATATATTATGAACACTAGATGGCACTGTTTGCTCAGCAATATAGAGGTAAAGCTTTACTTTACACAGTCCAAACAGCGCAATCATTTTCTAACAGAGGGGAAAGCCGCCATTGCTGTTATCTTTTAATAGATTTGTACATGGGAGGAAAGCAGGTGCCTCTTGTTAATGTGTCCAATTGGCCGAGTTGCGTATGGAATGTGGCGCATCCATCACTGTCTGCTGCAGTGACATGCTGTCATCCGCCCTGAGCAGCCGCCGAACAGATGAGGCTCCTCAGTGAGCGCCTTGCATACTTGACACAGTGTGGACGCACTCTGAACACACACAACTTTCATATACACACTTATTTCTTTGTTTGGGAAATTCTGTAGTTCCCGTAGTGGTTGTGGTGGTTGTTTGGTCATGTGGAATTCACATGGAATCGGAAAATAATCACCTTGGCTGTAATCGTAGGTAAATTAGTAAGTAAATTAATACAGTAGATGTGCTAGTTATTCACTAATGTGAAAGTTCGTTTGAAAAACCTGTATGTCTACATGATATGAGCATTTCTCTTTTTTATAAATGCTCGGTGCTGGAACATATTGCTAGTTTTTCATCAGGTGAGCTGCTTTATTCAGCCATGTTTAACATTCAGTTCTCCTCCCCATGATTTTCCTTGAACTTGTGATAAACTGCAAAACTATGCTACACATCCTCCCGTCAGCAGTGCATAAAATTCCATTAGAATCCATCACAAGATCACACTTTGTGTGTGTGTGTGTGTGTGTGTGTGTGTGTGTACCGACATTTTTGTGCAAAAGGCCAGAAACCCACTCTTTGCTCCACACTATATGTACTAACACTTCCTGTGAGGAAAGCTTTTACTGTGTTAATACCTTGTTAGGGCTATTTCACTCAGAGAGGTCAGTGTCAATACCACTTAAGAACAAGAGCTTGGTTTTGTGAGCTACAACTGTGGATTTGTGCAACCTCTACCTTACCTTCTCATATCTCCCTGAGGCAGAGCTGACCCACATTTCTCCTATTCTATGCCTCTAAGATGTATCAAAAGTTATTCTTGGTCATAACCGGTTACTTGACTATGGGAAACACATTCTGATATGGCAAAATGTGTTCCACTGACACAGTGGTCCTTGGTCTTCATCTTCACTTTATTTTTCTTTTCTTCTTCATTCAGGGTGAGGCCACCGAGTTCAGGTTCAGTGCTTGTTTTAGGTTTTTGAAAGCAATGAAGGCACTGATGTCAGAGTTCCTCCCAAGTCTCCTCATATAATGCCGTACTTTTTTGCTCCGGAGCACGCAGGTAATTGTAAACGTCAAATCTCTTTGAGGATCTTTGAAAATAACACTGCGCTGTCACTGTGGTCTGAACAGGTCTTTGTGGGCTTTCCCTTCCTTTATGCATGCCTAAGTGCATGTATGCAAGTAAAGTCAACATCCATAGTGAATGGCCATGAGTTGTTCAATGGAAGTGGCAGTAATATAACACCACCGCTTAGTTTTCTCTAGGTATCGATTTAGTTTAGATGTAACTCAGCTCACAGAAAGGCATCAGAAAAGACATAATGGTTTGGTTACCAGACTTTGGTAGTGATGTTAAATGTGTAAAATCAGATAAAAAAAAAAAAAGGATCTTTATGTTAGCTGAAAGAGATACTTGTCACAGTGTAGCTGCTGAAATATCTTAGGAAAATATTGTAAAGCTGATAAAAGGAAACTGGAATGCATTTATAAATATTGGCATTTTTACATTTATTTTTCTTTGTTTTATTTTGTCGTAAACATCAGAAGAATTTTTCTATTTCAGATTAAGATCTCAAAAGGGCTTAGTGTATGGTTTAATGAACATGAAAACAGTGTAAATGATATGCTATGGTCTTAGACAGCATGCTTCAACGAAACACCAATTAAGGGAATATCTTAAGGAAGAATAGCGTTCCAATAAAGTTACAGAAACTTGAGGAAATCAATGCCAAGGCACATTGAAGCTGTTCTGGTGGTTTGCGGTGGTGCGAAAGCTTAATAAAACACGTCCCTGTTTTATTTTTCCCTTTAATTTATCACTTGTCTGTAGATATGAGTTGTAATCAGGCTAAAAGACTATGCCAAACCTTTAGCTGGCCATTCATGCCCTCTGTCTAACTCAGGGAAATTATAGTAATGGGCCACTATTTAGAAATGTTATTCTCTTGTATTAGGCATTTGAGAGAAGCCATGAAAGTGCAGCATGAGGAGAAATCCTTGCATCTCCAAGCTAATTTGGTTGTGCAGGTTGAGTACTCAATTTTGCACTCAGTTGCTTTGCGAGGTTAATCATGGGACAGCAGTGTTTATGTTACAGTAATATGGAATCGACTCCCCTGCTGCATCTAGCCAGCTCTGAAATATGTGCTTGAAACCCCCCAAACTCCCTTGCTTCCCGAAGGGAAGGGGGGAGGCCAAAGAAGAAAGACAGACAAACGGAACGTGGAACAAAAGACAGAGGCAAGTCGTGCCAATTAGTTGCTAATGAGACAAGCTCATGAGGATTTCCAAGCCCACAACGTGTTAACGTTTACCTCGCCTGTCTCTCTGTAGCTCCGCTACGGAAACACACTAAAAGAATGTATTTTCTGTGATTGCTTACATATGGCTGCAGGGCTTTTCGCTCTCGAGAGGTGAACAGGAAGGAACGCCTTACTTATGGTCAATGTAAAACCGGCAAACCGACATGCGGAGACCGCTTCTTTCTGTTTTTCTATCTTTCTCCAGCACTCCCCCCTTTTCACCTCACTTTCTCAAAAGTGCCCTCAATGGAATGAGGGAAAGGGAAACACAGTCGCACAGCATACGCTCTCAATTTTCTCAGAGTGGTGAGCCGGGAGAATATATAATAACTGAAAAATAATATGTCAAGAGAATAAGCAGCACTCCTTGCTGCCTAGGCCTTTGTGAAGCATTTATCAGAAAAGTGTGACTAAGACCTGGAAATGAAATAAGATTTTTTTTAAATGTGTCTCTGAGGTCCCGCATGGACTACATCATGATGCTTCAGTGTTCTAGTTTCAAGAAAATCAGTTGATTTATATGCTTTTGTCTCTTCTACATTAAGACCACGGTTTATCACAGACTTAAACACAGGTGACCCGGCTGATATACAGCACACAGAACACTTGTTTATCCCTGCCACAATAATGACTGAATTGAATTGGACACATTAATTGTATTCTGTGTTGGGGAGCTGTATAAATTGTGTGCATTAAATAACTTTGCCACTGGACCTATCACTGATAAGATTGGAATGCCAGTGGTTCTCCCTGGAATTGCTTTTATTAAGCCTACTTCTGTCTGAACAAATTCATAAATAATTAAATAAACAGAGAAAATATTATTACTTTTGGCAGCGAGCTTGTTTCACATTTCCTGTTGGCCCATGTAAGGTTCTATCTAATTAGCTTTCTAAGGAGTCGTCCTGCTTTCTGCGAATTGAGTTTCCTGAGTTAGGGAGGTTCTCTGAGAGCTGTTTTTCTTATTGATTGAACAAACACAGAAGTACGGACTACACGTTGGAACGATTCCAGAAGAAGAAGATGATGTACATTTTGACCTGTTTATTTTTATTTCATCTTTATGGTGACTAATGCCAGGTTTTAGTTAATCATGCCATTTCATCAAAGTCATAAATCCTTCTTTGGCTGAAACATTCTCATCTACGATTCAGTTAGTAAAAACTATGACTTAGGCCTTCGACCTCACTCACACATGCTTAACACCCCCACCTTAAGGTCCCACCCGCTCCACCTTCTACCTTTCAAAGGCGGTTGTTAAAAACTTGTGGCGCATTAACGGAGGCTGAGGGCACTGGGTAACCCCTAGGTTTTATTTGTCCCTTTAAGAAGATCATAAACCTTGAGCTCCAGGAACAACCTCTGGCACCCAGAGCTCCCTCCGTGCTCCTTCTCCTCATTAGAGATTTTGCAAAAAAACAGGCCTTGTTCAAATGGCTTCTTCCTCTGCGATGCGTTTACTGTTAATTAGTTTGCTTTGTAAGGTTAGACGTGCGGACGAAACAACTTTGAAAGTGTTTGGCGGCCATCTGTGCGAGTGCAGCGCTAACTACGTACAGATGGGCCGCACTTAAGACAGGTTGCTTCTGAGGGGAAAAAAAAGCAGCGAGACGGTTTTGGTTATTTTAACAAGATTTATGGCCTGACTCGCAGGTAACCATTTCAGCCATAATGATGATTGTTAGGCATCTGTCAGGGGGGGAAAAGAAGCTGTGATCGAAGCCAAACATGGACTGAGCAAAAATGTCTTTTTCATGCATAAAGCATTTCTGAGATATATGCCTTAAACGGAAAGGTGTATTTAATGTGTTATTTGTTAATGCAGGTTGTTATTTTTACCGAGTGAAAACGGTGGGAACTTGTGCTGTGGCACATATTGAATCAATTGCCTGGCAGTAACTTGGAGTAAAAATGCTTAATTTGACCAAGTTAAAATGCCATTACTTACTCAGTGAACCAGGTAACAGAAGGAAAAGGTAAGATTGCCAGATAATTGTTTGACAAGGTCACAAAATTAGCAAACATAATCAAATAAGGGCAATGACGTTGTAATTTATGTCCTTTATGCTAGGCATGTGCTGGTGGCAAAAATTCTCATGGTAGAAATTTTTTTTTTTGTTAAACAGAATGTTATACAGAATGTCAGAATTGTATATATATATATATATATATATATATATATATATATATATATATATATATATATATATATATATATCAAATATTTACAAACAACTGCTACTGCTATTGCCACTACTCCTACTTATTATTATAATTATTAGTATTATTATTATAATCATCATTATATTTTTTTTAGTAGTAGTAGTAGTAGTATAGCACCTTTATAAAGAATGCAGTTCAAATGCTTTACAAAATTCCATAATTCTTTTCATAGACAATTTCATTATTCTTTTTCTTTATTCTGTTAAAAGCTAAAAACTTATCTCATTTTGTACTATTTCTGCTATTTCTTTAGTAATAAAAAAAAATACAAATGTTGCCTAAATTGTTGTTACGTGTTCATGTATACAAATTGTATATTTTGGGACTTGAGTGCTACTCTACCTGCAACTGTCATTTAGTCTGAATAACCTTTAAAAATAGCTTTATATTCTAATGTTGAAGGCTGTTAAAGACAAATGTATGTTTTTCTGTTCTTTTTTAGTTTTATGACATTCTTGTAGAAAACAACCAAACATTCCCTCACGCAACTGAAGCTGCTGACATTTCGTGTGTGTTTTTTGTGTGTTTGGTTGATCTATAACGGAATACGGCTAGACCAGAGAGAGCTTTATTAACACACTGGATCAGTCAGACAGCTTTTCACAGAGGAGTCATGAGTGGCTATATTTGAGCAGAGAAGAAACTGTCAACTCAGCGAAAGTTTTCACTAAGGGGACGGCTAGAGAATGCTGTGGATAAGGAGCTAAAATAAAAGCTGCACACGCTTAGTAAACATTGACAAATAGCTTCTTTGTTTATTTTTAAGGAAACACCTGAGAAGTTTCAGATCTTCAGAATGTGATTGTGGGTAAATATAAAATACTAATAATTTTTGACCTAATTACATTTTGAATATTAACAATAGTTTTAAGGATGGTTTATTTATTTACTTATTTATTTAAGCTGCAAGAGTATTCATGAATGTTAATATTGTACAGTCTGCCTTATTGAATTATGATATATATATATATATATATATATATATATATATATATATATATATATATATATATATATATATATGCTATGTTGTTTAAGCCAGGTTTCCATCGTGGTTCTGCCGTTGTTTCTATAGCAATGGTGTTTTTTACGGGGCTGAGTTGCTAGCCCTCTTCTTTTCTGATCCAAGCTTTGAGACCATGTTTTGTATAGGCATAGGGTCAGGGGCCCAGTCCCAGAGGTGGGACTCGAACCCCTGACTTCAACCCCAGCCACAACAAACTGAGAGACACACAAGCTGATATGTGAATTCCTTTCTAATTCTGATATTTAAAATCTATGATCTGACAACATATTTTTTTTTACAGCAATTATAAAGCTTTTTTTTTTTTCTTTCTGTGCAGGTCGTCTAGATTGGCCTGCAGTCCATGGATTATAGAAGAATCCTGCCTTTCTCCTCTTCTCAGCCTTTTTTCTGTCCTTTTCTATTTTTTTCCCAAGGTTTTATTTGAAAATGGTTCCCAGGTGTTCGATAAGACTGTACTGGACATGACAGCAGTGCAATCAAGTGTATAAATTTAATTGCAGACTCATTTGGGGCCGTTTATTAGTCAGGTAGGGGCACCCCGCTCCACTTGAACCCTGTTATTGTGCGCCTGAACATCTGTTTGGCTCTTTTTAACTATTTGTTTCATTGCATAGTTATACAAACGCGTGCCTTTAATGGCCATGCTGTATTATAGCTAAGGCATGACGGACATTAGTGTGACTGTGGCCTTTCGTGGTGTATTTTTATTCATATGTTATGTAAAACTATTTTTATTATCTACATGTTGGACTGCTTAAAGGTACATTCTTACATACATTTAAGGGATATAGTGTAAGGATCTATGCCGACACAAAAAATAAAACAAATATATATATATATACACACACACACCAAAAAAAGATTAAAAAAGATGTACGCAATATATATATATATATATATATATATATATATATATATATATATATACACACAGTATATTGCATTGCACTCCCGCTGTATAAAGCACATGACGATGATGATATGATATGATGATATTTATTCACTTTGCCACCCAAATGTTTCCCCCCAATCATCTTTGCAAGTGGTCTATTTCCCGTAATGACAACTGCGGGTCAGTCGCTATCCGGCATCATGAATCCTACCTCATGGTCCTGTATGCAGGCTTTGTCTCTGCTTTGTTGAAAACGCAGACTGGCTGCACCCCATTAATAAAAGCCACAGAGCACAGTGTTAATTGTTCCCATGCACAAGGCCCAGAAAATCCGATAAATCAACTGGCTAATTGCAACAAATTGTGTCCTGACATTAAGCTATGATTCCACACCAACAAATATTCATCAACAGTGCGAGCAGCCCATAAAACACCAAGCTGGCCATTTCCCAATCCCCCATATATATTTCCCATCACACTCTTGCCATTAGTCATCCATATTGTTTATCATAACTGATGGAATAGGATTGCTGTATGGACCGAGGCCAAGAGTGTGTTAAAAGTGTGCTAATGCTCTGCAAGAAACTAAACAAGTCTCAAATGATCAATTCACTTCTTAAACACTGATTTTATTCTCGAGTGCCACTGAAGTTGCTATTAATTTATTATTCAAGGGCAACAGTTATAACTAGCTCATCTGCTCTAATGCTCTCGATAGTGCTATTTTAGAAATGTCAATAGCAATCCCTGTTTGTTTTTAGCACAGGTTAAAAAAGCTTACTTTTTTTTCCCTCAAGTGTGCATCAAAGGCTAAATATGTCTGAGCAAAGGTCAGGGCTCTGATTTGTTATGGGATTGTTTGCAAGGAATTTAGATTCTCGGCATTGATCAGTTTCCCACCGGCGACACGTCTGTGAATCGATGGCGTATCGAGAAGAGCCCTCCCACTCTACAGGAAGAGACAGAGGCTATGGCATGATAAATCCCGCGCGCTGCCATTTTGAGCCCCCGCCACCTTTTGGATGTAAGCCAGCTGATAGATCACAGTACACTGCCCATGTTGTTTGGGTGCTGGGAGAAAAAAAATCCCTCCCACATGCTAGCACTCTTTAGCATTGATGGCTTATTACTGGATACTGTGATTTGGCTGGATGTGTTCAAGGATCTCCTGCGCAGAGGAAAAGGTCAGCAGCTTTTAGCCGTGGCTCTGCTGGAATACTAATACTGTCCTTATTCAAATCATGCGCTACAGTGCTTATTAAATAGATGGGCTGCGGTGCTTTAATTTAATAGTGCCGACGAGAGGCCACAGCTGCAGTCAGAGCTAGATTAGGTGCTTCTAGTCCTAGAGATCAAGCAGCAGAGGAGGAGTGATTCCCCTGAATATAATACTGATGTACAAAAACAACACACATGCTCCCAAACCAGGGGAATTCTCCAGGATCTCTTGCTTTTCCCTTTTCCCATGTCTCTTTCCACAAACAGGAGGAATTGATCCACTGAGTGCTTGGCTGGGCTATTAATGCCGTTTAAAAGCGTGCCTGTTAAAATCGAGCGTCGTGGTTTCATCGTCTCGCATTTGCACGACGGTCTCGTAGGTCTCCATTTCAAGATGGTCCCCTGTCGCCGGTTTCATTTGATCAATACGCTTGTCTGTGAAACAGGTCATAAGTGCACATCAAAAGTGAACCGTCTTAAATGTCCCTGATGCATTTTTTTAACCACAACACATCCTGGGAAACTGCAGTTCATTCTGTGGCCGTGTGATTCTTATTATGATTGTGTTCGAGGCTCTTTTTTTTTTTTATTATTCCAATAATTGATGAAATGACCATTCCTCTTTCTTGTGAAGTAGCAACAGATACCATTGTAAAATAGTGGAGGATTATTTCACTGTGATGTCATGGGGATTACTGAATTGTTATGTCTTGTTGCATCACTGTGCTGTTTTATCTCTGACTGAGTTGAGTGTGTGTACTGTAAGGTTTACAGTACTTCTGCTTTCTGATGGTGACAAGATGAAGATGATAGACACAACAAACATGCACACACATTTATTTCATGATTAGTTTGCCCCAGTCATGCAGTATAGTGGACTGTAAATAACACACACATGTTTGTTTATCTATCCTTAACCTTATTTGACATGATGCAATGTTTTCACCTAAATCTAAGCATGACCGTTGTTTGTTTGTTTGTTTGTTTGGTTTTATTTGTATTTTTCATTTTAAAGCCACAGCTTTTGAACAGACATGATCAAAACCGTCAGATATTAATAGACCCGTGAGAGTATTCAGTCCCTGCCAAGCTATGAAAGCATGTTACATGTACTAGCGTGTTAAGAGAACTGACTTCCCCAAAATATATTTCTGAGAATCCCGCCAGAATTCATCAAGCACAGTCAGAAATGATGATCCTGTATGTGTGCGTTTGTGTGTGTGCGTGTGTGTGTGAGGTTGGGATTCCAGGGACCCTGGCGAGAAGTGCTATTGATAAACGTGGCATACTGTACAGTGGGTTAAGAAAACAGACTCTCCCCTGAGTGAGCTGTGGAGTCAGGATCGATAAGGTGCTGGAATTCCTCCTGACGTTTAGAGAGAGTGATCATAGCGCACTAACATCACGCTGTGTCTCATACGGCTTCACCTGCAGAGTGTCATAGACAATGGCAACAAAACTAAATCTAAAAAAAAAAAAAAATCAGGAAACTAAATAAAAATTTGGCATTAGGTTTTGAACAGAATTCTCATATAAACCAGTCTTAAATATAGATACCTGACAAATGAAATCCAAATTTTGATTGAATGTGTTATTTAAACTTATATTTTTATTGTAATAAATGTCTGAAAGGCTTCACAGTACTCTTAGAGATATACCAAATGCACGTAAAATATTAAAGTAATTTTAACATATGAATTTAAATATTTAATACAATTCATTAAATATGATTTAATAATACTTTTAATTATTAATTGCATTTTACCATGACATTATTTTACCGAACCTGTCAAAAGAAATGCTTTAAGATAAAACTCGGGTTAGGCATTGCACTTCTATTCTGTAAAGGAAACTTGAGAGAAAAACAGAGGTCCTGTAAAAAAGATTAAAAAATAAATAAAAAATCAGGGTTATTCATTGTCTTTTATTCCCACCCACTGATAATGGTGGGGTTATTTCCTGTGGCTATTAGAGACAATACCATAAATTCCATTGTGCCGGTTATTCATTGTTTCACTTCTTGATGTGGGAGTGTGTGTTTGGAACGGCGAAGCAATACATAATGGTTCAGTGATAAGAGTCCACATTAATTCCATTGTCTCAGCTTTCCTTTTTACACATCCTCTTTTCCTTCACAATTGCTGCCTCCGAGTGTGTGTGTGTGTGTGTGTGTGTGTGTGTGTGTGTGTGTGTGTGTGTGTTTGAGACTGTGACCCAGTTGTATTTAGATATGATTACATTTGTGTAATTTTCACTTGTGACTGAAAAAAAAACACACCACTTTTTTCCATATTTTAAAACATGTTTAAATACAGACAAAAGTACAGTCAAAAGTTATAATGAATAAAATCTTTTTATAAGAATTAAAGTCATTAGTATTAAAGCGGAATTAATGATTGTTTAGTACATAATTAAAAAAGCAGTTTATGTTATAATACCATTACACTATATATATTTATTCAATGTTTATATATATATATATATATATATATATATATATATATATAAACATGAAATAATCTATAGAGAAACAAGCGACCGGTGGATCTGGGCCTCTTCTCTTCTTTGTGTGCTTGTGTTTCCTCCACGTCATTACCATAAGATAACAGTGTGGACTCCTTCCTGCCACCTCGCCGTCCTCTAGGCCATAAATCAGAGTGACTATGTCATCATGGCGAGGCGCTGCAGAGCTCAGTGTGGCGGTGGCTGGCGTTGCTGGTGTGAAATCACTTGACCCTTCAGCATTAACCTGTCCTTCAGCAGTCCTCACTCCTCCTCAAGCCGGAGAACAAAAGAGGGACCCTATTGATTAAACAGCTCAGCTCAGCGCAGCGCACACTTGATATTACACACAGGCTTTCCCCGCTTATGCTCCTGTAACTCTATGTGTGTGTGTGTGTGTGTGTGTGTGTGTGTGTGAGAGAAAGAGAGAGAGAGAGTAGGGTGACCACTGTGTCTCTAGTGGGAGCAGTGTTTTGTCATCCTGAGCGGTGTTTACTTTTTCTCTCCTCCCACACACACACACACACACACACACACACCATGCACATAGCTCCCCATGGAGTGGATCGATAAGCGCGGTGGTGATGTGGTGTGAGGAGTGTGAGCTCTAAAGGACGAGTATGTGTGCACAGTGAAGGTCTGGGGTTAGCATCCATTCTCATCACCTCTGCTCTGTGTGTGTCTGCGGGCTAATTCTCTCTTTACCCGTGTTGGCATGGCTCTCTATAACCTAAACTGCCAATTACTATCTACTAAACCATTCTGTTCATTTAATATCTAAGTCATTTGGAATTAAAATACACTTTTCTTTATTGAAATATGGGGAAAAAATTTGCAATCCAAGGAAATGTGATTTTTAAAAATAAAGTAATAAATAGCTCAAGTTTTAAAAAAGGAATTAATAAAATGCACAATAGGTTAATTGCACTCCGTATGATTTCAGAAAATAATTTACTTGGAAATTGTTTTCAGAAAAAATATTTTTGTTAAATTTTTTTAATTGTTTTATTATAGTAATTTATAATAAATTTGTAATTATAATGTATCCTTAAAAATATTTGTTGCTGTATTATAGCTTTTAGTAATTAAGAATTACATTAACACATTTTTCCCTAGTTTTTACATCTGTATGTGTGTGTGTGTGTGTGTGTGTGTGTGTGTGTGTGTGTGTGTGTGTGTGTGAGTGAGTTAAAAAAGAAGGAATTGTAAGTTCCAAGCTTTTATTGTTTGCTTCTAACATGGAAAAGTCCTTGCTAGAACAGCCACGTCTCTGTCACGTCCCAGTGGCCGGAGAAATAGAGCGTGTGAGTGAGCCCCTGTCCCACATGGCCAAACACTCCTTTATTCTTGCCTTTCTCCTCCCTATCCATCCCCCCATATTTATCTCGCCACTCCGTCATGTTCTTCACCCCAGTAAAATAATTAATTACTCCGTCCTGAGATGATTTATAGTTTTACTGACATAATTAATGATACACATCAATTTTCCTGCTTAATTGAAGGGGCTCCAGAGCAAGACTTTAAAGGTTTAGGACAAGAGAGGATAAAAGAGCACATTTTAAAAAAAAAACAAAAAAAAAAATCACTTTTCCTTAATGCTGTCATCTGCGCATAATGAATTTGAATAGTTTGGGACGATGTATGAAATTGTTCAGTAAGCATTAGATAAACATGTAGACACGTGTTTTTTCTTTCTAGCGTGTGTGCTGCGCATGCAGACGGTACATTTATGGGTATGTCTATAGCTATGTATGATTCATGCTGCTGCATGGCAGGCATATATAATTCTCTCACTACCCCCAAGACTATAGACAACAAGGTAGAACATGAATATTTAATTTGCTGGGAGAAAAGTGTAGGATACACTGTCATACTTTGCATTTTAAACAGGCAGGCCTCACTGAGCCAGGAAGAATGCTGGGAAAATTTCTTCTCCATCGATTTGGCTAGGACTAATGTGGTCTTCTGTATAATTTGGCTACAAGAATTATGTTTGCACTTCACAGTGAAAAACAGAATCACTTCTCTTGGATAACACTTCACTCTTGAGTTCACGCTTAAAAATGTAAAATATGTATAGGTATCTGTGTGTATCAAACTTAAATAATGTAATGAATAAATAATAATTTATTAATACATTTATTCCCTGTGTGTGTGTGTGTGTGTGTGTGTGTGTGAATTAGTGACTATGGTAAGAGCTACCCATCTTCGTTTTGTGATAAATTCTGTTACATATGAGAGTGATTGACACGTCTGTTCCTGCACAACTGACCCACAGATCTCCGCAAGTGAGTTATTATGCAGTGCTATATGTCTCTCTTTCTCTCTCTCTCTCTCTCTGGCTGTCTTTCTGTGTGTGCGTATACTTTAAGGTCCCTTTTGGATGTGCTTCTGTAGCATTTGCATGTAAAACATGGTTTTCTGGCCACTGGGGTTTGGAGGTGCATTGCTGCGGCTTGACTGTTTTTCTTTTATGATCATGCGGTCTGGATATCAGAGAGGAAGTCTGTTTACAAAGGATGAGTGTGTGACAGCGTGACAATGTGAGAGAGGCGGAAAGTGTACAGAAGGTGTACATGTACACTCGTGATTGTGCTGACGCTTGATGCTTGACCTGAGGTGAAGTTGAGATTTTGAGTAAAGTCTGGCGTGTCACAGATAATCCTGATTTCTGGATGCAGTAAATTGTGTGAAAACGTCTTCCTCGGTTGTATTAGACAGTTCACCATGTTTTATTAAACTTGCAGATTGCCAGTAAAAATGTGATTCCAAGCTAAATTCACTAGTGTCTGAGTCTCACGAGAGGAAAAGTTGAAATAGTAGATATATTTAGTTCTTCATTAATGAGGAGTTTATTTAGAGAAATATTAGACTTTATGTGAATTTTGAATGAAGTTGGATTATCGCCATCTGACATAGATAGATAGATAGATAGATAGATAGATAGATAGATAGATATATTTTTGTTAATCCCAAAGGGAAATTGTTAAATGTTAAAGCAGCTAGTTCACATATTATACAAAAAGATACAAGAATATTAAATTAAACCTAAAAATCACCATGAGAAAGTGATAAAAAGAAATCTGAGACTAAGAACTAGGAATAATAATATTAAGGAAAATGCTATATTGTTTATTAAGAGTTTTATGAATATTTATTTTCAAGCTGAATGAGGAATAATTGGTTATTTTTGCTCAGGAGGGGGCAGCGTTGTTCCATCGAACCCCAGCCAGCTGCTTCACTGTGAAGAAATTACAAGACCTGATTCTTAGTTACTTGTCTTGCGTAGGACTAAGTAAGTTAATAAAAGCCTTCAAGCTTGACAATGTTCCTAGAATTTCTCACCTAGATTGTTGTCTACAATAGTCAGCAAAATGAACATTGCTAAAAGAGAAAAAAACAACAACAACAACAACAACAACTACATTTTGTATATTTATTTTTGATGCCAATAATAAGGTAATACAACTATTGCAATTTCTTTTAGACATATCTTTGCCATTTAGAATAGTTTTTATGTTTAATGGATTTTTTAATTATTCATATTTAATTATTTTTATTATTACTACATAGATCATTTTATTCTGATTCTGATGCGTTTTGGATTATTATAGATGATTGGTAATTGCGAACCAAAGAAAAATGATGCCTGTGGGAATTAAATACATAAAATCAACGTGTAAAGTAAAATATCAAATAGCAGACTAAATAATAATAATAATTCAAAAAGTATTTTAAAAAGTAGTATTAAAAAATAAAGTGTGACTATACATTTATTTAGAGTTTGTTCCTCTTTCACTTTGTTAAATGTTTGAATTTGCAATATTTTAGTCGACTCATTAATTCAGTCGGCTGACCTTTTTAATAGAAATCTTTCTATTCTAAGATGCCGCTCTTCCCGGGTCACCTGCCTTCTTTCCCATCTCTGTAGTACTTTGCCTCCCTTTCTTGTTTTTCCCGCACTCGTTCTCTAAAGTGTGCTCATACTCACGCACACACACTACCCTTAACCCTTCCTCCTGAGTAATGGCGAAGTTGTAGTGCTGGTCAGCATATCGTCACCTGGGTCCCATTAAGAATATTCTTGCTTCAGCACTCACCCCATCAGCTTCTGCCCCTACCCCCGTTTCACCCCGTCCCGCAAATTCTCAGCCTCGCTCCTGCGAAACCATTTTTCTCTCCTATTTTATCATTCAACAACAATGAAACAATAAGAATGAGAAAAAGAAATAGAAGCGTCCATTGTATTTTAGTGATTCTTAAGTACCATCTACGTAAGTGGAACTCTTAAGACATGGGTGGGTCTGGGCAGAGATGTTTGGGAAAAGACAAAGGCTGTGGGACGAGTGTGTTAGGAACGAGCTGTGTGAACGAGTAAGATCCAGGCTCAGGGGCCTCGGGGCGGCAGGGCTTTGGGTCAAGGCTAGCTGCAGAAGCAGCTCTTTGTCTCAGGATCCAAACTATTGAAATGCTCTGGGGATGGCTGCTTAGCTGTGTTCTGGCAGCTTGCTCTCTGTGCTTGGGCAAAACTGAAAAACAAGCACGGCAAGACTTGCTATGATTTTATTCTTTTTTGTTTTAAATCACACAATATGTCAAAAAGGGCTGTTCCCCCACCCCCAGTACATTTCATTCACATTTTGTCTTGTTCTGCTTTGATTCAATAGTACCTGGAAACAATATTTCACTAAATTAAATCCTCTTATATTTTTACGTGCTCAATTTAGAGAATTGATTTTACATCTGCTTCCTTCCTGGTTTGTGGGTGAGCTCAGATTTGCACCACTTGATGTCCAGGCCACTTTACTTGATACTGCCAAAATCTGTAACCAACAGAGGATTCAGAAATGGTTCTAGCATCTGTGAGATAGTTTTGTTGGCAATTTTGAGCTGCATTGTCTCTTCGAACACATCTTAACATCTTTCACAAAACTTCTTTTTGACATTCTCTTGGCTTCCCTGATCTGGGAAGAAAAGTTACACATCGAATATTTAAAACGGTCTGTTGAGGACATGTAAATATCAGATCATCAATTGACTAATAAATTTTACAATACGGAAGGAATGATCTCGGGATGTGGTTCATGCGGTTAATGGAAGGCATAAGAAGCCAGCACAGCTTTTGGCTTGCGTGCGGACTGCACACCTTATACACTGAAGTATACATTGTTGATGACAGTTGGATTGCTGGTGAGTTACCAGTCATCTGTCTCTCATCCTGTTCTCAGCAAAGCAAATCATCACGTTAATGTAAAGTCAGTCACTTTTTATTAAGCACCGCCGAATTGAGCCAGAGCGAGACTGTGATTTTTGCTATCAGGAGATGAGTATGGTTTGTCTGAATCTATTAACCGCTCTCTCTCTCTCTCTCTCTCTCTTGCTCTCATATCTACCACAGACTTCAGTGTCATTGTTCGGTGAGGAGTGGGCCCCATTGCACCCCGTCCCCTGAATATGACATGCGCATGCCGGGACATGGCAGCTCCCTTAGAAAAGGCGGCTGTGCAATCATCTACATGCTGTAACCTTACGCCTGCCATTGTCCGTTCCTCCGTCCACATTCATTTGTGTCATACGGTGGCTTTGAGTGGAGAACAAAACTACATTTCACTGATTAAAAAGTGATGAGTGCCCTTGGCTACTGTCAGCGGTGTGTTAGCAGCTAGCGCACGTTCCACACATCGTTGGATCACTCCTGCTCTCGTTCCTCTTCCTGGGGACTCTCTGAGGCTAGATTTTAGATATGTTTTCTAATCAGAAAGAAATGTGCTGGTATGCTGATGTTTAGGAACCTAGGAACTTATGGAAACCAGAATAGGTGTATCGTTGTATTTAAAAGGCACTCTTTTCGATTACACACTGAATATTGCGTCCTTCGCTTTTCTCTGTGCAGAAATCCCTCTTCCGCCCTGATTTGACAGAGAATCTTAAAGCCCTAGAGTGTGTAAAACTCCAGTGTGGGGAGGAGAGAGAAAAAGAGAGAGAAAGAGAGAGTGGGAATGAATCTGCGTGTGAGCTTATCTCATCGTTGACTGGCTTGACCTTGCCCCACTCTCGGTATCCTCTTGTGTTTGCGTTTCACCCAGCTGTAAAATTAGATGGAACGAGCCCACTGTAAATCAGAAATAGCAGACTGTGCTGCCCGTTCCTGTCCGAGTTGCTCGAGAGTACCTGACCTTAAGAGTCCTCAGGCTGTTGAAGGCAAAGCTGGCTGCCTTTGGCAAAGGGTTGACAGGAAATGTGTTAGTGACTCTCGATCTAGCAGACTATCTAAATAGTGTGTGACTTGCTATATAATATTGAACACGGCAAGGTTTATTTAATTAATTTTTTTATTTTTTGTATTGATCTTCAGCTTTCCTGTGTTTGGAGCAGAAGTATTTGTGTCGGCTATAGTATATCTGTCCGGATCAGGGCAACATTTAGAGTGGCTCATAAACTTTTTTCTCTGACACAAAACACAAAAGCCACCTCTCATTTCCTCATATGAAATTAAATTAACTTATCTAAATTAAGTTAAAAGAAATAGGAACAAATGGTTTACTGTCACAGGCTGCAAACTGTCTAAAGATAAAATTTAAACATTGTTAGTTTGTCTAAAAACCTCAGCAGCAACCTCATTTCCCCTCTTGTCTGTTTCAACCATTCAGCATTTAGTATGAGCAGTATATTAATCACTGACCTGATCATCGGTTTAGTTTGATGCCTCAAGTTAGATTTTTTTTTTAACGTTTGAATGATTCATATATCACTGTGTGGCTTAACAAGCAAAAAAAAAAAATCTCAATCTGGTTGGATCCAGGGACAGGACTGAAAATTACAACAAAGTCTGGCTCTTTGGAAGCAAAATATGAAGAAATGAAGGAGGGTATTAGAACAACACCTTGCATAGGAAATTAAAAAGCAGACACACACCTCCTGAAACATGAGCGTTAAGCCTGGGTGATAACATAATTGTGAATTAAGCAATAATTATTGACATTTTTTTCTTTAATTTTATCAGTAAAATATGCACAATGTTCTATTCTTCACATCTTGTAGCAGTAACGTGTGTATTGTTCTGCTATCTGGTAATGTGTGCTGTTTACTTCATAGGCAGTTCTGGAAATTTATCCTTACACTTATTTCTCATGAGAGAAATGGAAAACAAAAAAGGAGAGCAAAAAAACATTAACTGCAACATTAAATAAAATTATATAGTTATAAATAATAATAATAAAAATATAATATATTTTTTAAACTTTCTGTGCTCTTAAATTAATTAATATTTTTCCCTCATGTAGTCTTCTACTCAGTTCGGTTTGTTTGACTGTTGGATGAAGGATAATAACTGGAATGCTGAACAACAACAACAAAAAAAATCATAATTTGCATTTGTATTGCCTGTGCCAACTGTAGCTCCAGATTCCTGTTTTTGGCTAACTTGAGTGGAACATGATGTCCTGTTCTGCTGTTGTAACCCATCTGCCTGAAGGTTTGCCTTGTTGTGCTTTTTGCGATCCCTTTCTGTTTATCATGTTTGTGAAAAGTCATTATTTAAGTTACTGTTGCCTTCTTCTTAGCTAAAACTAATGGGAAATTTCCTGTCTGGTGTTTCTCATCAACGGGACGTTTCTGTCTGCAGACCTGTCACTCACTGGATGTTTTTTGTTTTTCACACCATTTTGTATAAACTGTAAAATATTGGAGACTGTGCTGTAGGGAAACTCCCAGGAGATCAGCAGGAGATGAAATACTCAAACCAGTCCGTCTCGCACCACCAACCATGCCACAGCGAGAGTCACAGATTTGTTTTTTCTTTTTCCAAATGTACCATTTTCTTCATTCCGATATTTAATGTGAATGTTAACTGACTTTCTTGACCCTTATCTACATGATGTTATGCATTAAACCGGTGCCACATGATATCCTGCATAGAAAGCAGGGGTACCGGTGTTCCTATTAAAATGGCTAGTGAGTTGGCTTTGACAGAGAATGCATAGGGAATTACCAATAAGATACAGTATTGACTTGTGAAAATGAGTGTTTTTTCCAGTTATTTACCTGGTCACAGAGTTAAGCGTTTGTTCCACTTCTCAGGGAAACGTAGCTGTCCAACTATGTCGGGCTTTATCACCTTTGCAGCGCCACACGGCTGAATTTCAGTCTCGGAAATTCAGCATGAACATCTAGTCACCAGCGTTTGCCTCCCCTCATTTCTTATTTTTTTTAATAGCAGCGTAGGTTCTTAGCCACAACAAAGGAATAAATACAAAACTCACTGTAGGTCTCAGAGGAAAGACCTTGGACATGACATGTGTCAGCGCATGATAAATTGGCTCAGTGTCTGTTCAATTTCTAATGCAAAGCTCTAGAAAGCAGGAGGGTGAAAGAGGAAGAGAGGAAGTGAGAAAGGAAGAAGGGAGGGAGGTAAGGAGGGAGGGAGGGAAGAAGGGAGGGTTGGACATTTGGGTGAGCCGAGAGCCTCAGAGGGTGTGTTTGTTTATGCGTGTGTTTGTATGTGGATGAGCATGAGCATGTGTGGGGACCAGATAAGACCACTGAAGTTTTGGTGCAGGTTGCTGACTTTCCAGCCTTCATAGGTGCATTTTGGCAGCCAATCAGCTGTGTGATAAGGAGAGAGAGAAAAGGAGAGAGAAGGAGAGAGAAGGAGAGGGAGAGAGAGAAAGAGAGAGAGATGCGGTAGAATATGGCAATGAATAGGGTTTTATGACTGGGGATGACAGCTAAGTCATCCACAAGAACTAACAAACTCTCTTCTACACACACACACACACGCACACACACACCATACTCTATACTCTTTCAGCAGCCTGTAGATTCACAGCCTTTTTTTTTTTATCTACTTATTTATTTCAGTCCGTTTGGCAGCCTCGGTAGTTACGTCCAGGAAAAAAGAACGAAATAAAAGGGGGCATAAAAAATGTGCTGATGTTCCAAGAGATGTGCTGCTAATAATCTTCCAGTGCTAATCAGTTGTGAAAGAGTTGGCTGCCTGATGTATGGTCTGTATTGGGAAAGACATGACAGTGCTGGCCAAATCCATCTCGGTCCTTAGGAGACAAACTAATGTGTGAGTGTGTGTGTGTGAGTGTGTATGCATACACGTGTGTATACGCTGAGGAAAGAATGTGGAATGCATCCGGCACCTTTGGTTAAAGTCTTTACAATTGATCTGCGTGGGGACAAAAGCTGATATTATGCTAATGGCAATCTAATCATAGAGCAAAACGTTGGTGTGAAAGGCTCTGGCACGTAGCGTGTGTAGCGGCTCAGCGCTCTGTGTATGGCCCCCCACTGCTTAGCCTTTTCTTTGCCTTTTATTCTTATGGAAGTGGGGGTGGTGGCACACTCTAATGTTGAGTAAATGCGGAGTAGGTAGATTCGAATGAGAGAGTGGGAGAACAAGCATATTTCATTTCCAGCTAAAAACACATCCTGAAAAATGTCCTTATTCTTCTTATTACGATGGATTTCATTTGTTTCCACATTAATAGACGAATACCCCTATTGTTTAACAAATCATATCTAGACAGTAAGAATTAATTGTTTCAAATTAAATCAAATTCATATTATCCTATACATATTCCTTTGATATATACTTTTTATCAAATGAGATTTTTTACAAATTAATGTACAAAAAATTAAACAAACTCTATACTATGTCTACAATACAAGGCAACTACATCAGTGAGGTGAAACCACTTTATCCTGGTCATAGTGGATGCAGGAACACTGGTCATGAGATGAATGGGACGCCAGTCCTTAACAGGTCACCACTCATACACACACACACACACACACACACACACACACACATAGAATCATTATCAATCACACATAGAAAAATATTATTGTTGTTATAATTTTTTTTTATTAATATTATTTTCTTAATATTATTATTATTTGCATTATTATTTTTATTTACTCATTTATTTATTTATTTTTAGCTGTGACTACCAAAAATGGGTTTTCTATCTGGGTTTTGACAAGACATTTAAGAGCTCTTTATTTATTTATTTATTTATTTACAAATTATACAATATCTATACTGTTGAAGTACAAATATCTATACTGAAGCTTTAAGCACTGCTTTAAATAGTAATGCTTGATTTAGGGGAAAAACTCACATTGTGATTATTTTGACATATATTACAATTGCTATGTAATTTGCAATATGTAACTATTTTAATCATTTTATTTATCCAGACCGCAAATACCATGAGAAATTATCACACGAACAGAACGTTTGCCAAAATGTATTTATCACCTTAAAAAACATGTATTAAATTAAATCGGTGAACGAGTCCATATCCCGATTATAATTTTTATGTGATTTATTTTGCAGCACTACGTATAAAATTTTTCGCTTAACAGCTACAGAAATATTGTTCATACACCTTCGGACTGAATAAAGTACTATATCTATCTATCTATCTATCTATCTATCTATCTATCTATCTATCTATCTATCTATCTATCTAGCTATCTGTATGTCTACACAGAAAGCACAGATTTTATTACAATAATTTATAAATTTTGTGTTTGTGAATTTTGAATTTGTTACAGGAACAAATCTACTTTATTAAAATGTTCCTTCATTTAAATTATTATTTGTTTGTTTCTGACCCAAAGCAATCCTTGCCATCGGGCAATAGGAGTCATTGAGAAGTCAACTCAAAATGTTTGAATAGCATAATGTAATATTTAGGCCTTTTCTTGTATACAATAATTTAAAAAAGTTGTGCTGTTATTTGGATCTCAAGAGTCTTACAAGTTTCATCAAGGAGTAGTGCATTGTGTAGCCTGTTTATTATTATTATTATTATTATTATTATTATTATTATTCATTTATTTCAAATAAGATCAGAAAATTATTATTAGCCGACATATGACTCTGACAGTAAGTGCAGATTTATATTTACATAAATAAATAAATCAAAGCAACATTACTGTAAGTGTGTTAGTAAGCCAGCAGAACAGGTTCAGTACAACTGTCATTTGCTCAACTGGTGTTAGGATAATGTTTAAGGAGAGTGCCTCACTGATCAAATCATGTAGTGAGCTCTCATGCACAGTGGGGAGGGAGTCATCCTGGAATAAACCACTCCCACCAGGATAAACATGGTTCATCATACAGTAGGGTAAAGGTGATCAGAGGGGTAAAGGTGAATATATTTGCATGACTCTTCTATCTAAGAGACACGTAGATCCCAAAACTATGGCAGCAACAGAGACACTGGATGTTTGGTTTATCTGTTATCTTATTATCTTATCTTATCTATAATCTTACTTATATGAGATTATCTGTAGATTGTACACACTGCAACAGAAGAATGCGAATGTGTGTGTTATGTCCAAACTCAATCCATTCTCTTTACCTGTGAGGATGTAAAAACAAGTACGCATCAGTCTTTCAATTTAGGAAGTTTCCTTTGCTTTCCTGGGTTTTAAGTAAAAGGGGTTGGAATGCAGTATGTGTGTGTTTGTGTGTGTGTGTGTGTGTGTGTGTGTGTGTGTGTGTGTGTGTGTATTGTGTGTGTGTGTCTGCTCATTGCTTCTCTCCTCCATGGGTCACTGAGATCCAGAAAGTCCCATCCCAACTCCTTACCGCTATTTACCTTCTGCCGTCCACTGAGAATATGTTATATTGAAGTTATTTTATGCTCGGCTTACCATTCTCACTTTCACTTTTCTGCATCGTGTCTCTTCGGCTCTCCCCTATTTTCCATTCTTATTTCCTCTGCAGTTGTATTCCTCCTATTTTGGAAAGGGCAGAAAGAGAGAGAGTATTGTATTATTTCTCCTTTCTTTAAATGATTTTTTCTTTCTTTGCTGTAAACTGATACAAAAAACAAGTAAAAAAAAACCATTACAAACTATTTTGTTACATACAGTATAAAATATGTATGTTATGTATAAAAAAAACAATTCTGTATCGATTTTAAAAGCTGGTAGAATTTTATTTCTAAACCAGAAAATATCTTAAAGAAGCAAGGAAATGAAATAATACTTATCAGGTCAGATTAGCAAAAACAAGAACATATTAAAAAACTTAATCAATTTAAATAACTGAACAGAATCTATGATAAATATACAGAATCTATATCTCTTATGAAGAAAAAAGAAAATTTTGTGCTAAGTGTGAATCACATTAAGAGAATGAGGGTAATGAGCTGAAAGACAGGTGTGTGTGTGTGTGTGTGTGTGTGTGTGTGTGTGTGTGTGTGTGTGTACTCATATGAGCAGGATTGACCCAACAGACTGGCTTTATTCTCAGTGATTTCCTGATTTACATCATTGCAGCAGAACAAAGCTTGCAGACAGTGAACACAGGCACTATGAATGTGTAGACAGTCCGAAATGTATACATTTATTTTCTTCTGTCTGTAGACAGAAATAAGGCAAAAACACACACCCAGCCATGTTAGCATGAAGCAAATGCTCAATAATGCTGAGTTTGCGAGTCGGAAAAGAATGGCAAGTCTTTGCATCAGCTAGGCTCAGATTTTTCATTTTAGTTTCTGCACCTTTTATATGAACGAACCCTCCGAAGCCTTTACCACAATAAAGGAGACAACCACGTGTTTAACGTGATCTCGCATCTCAATTTCGTTCTTTGCTGTCATATATTCAGGATGGCACAAAGCCCTTAGAACTTCCTGGTGCGCCGGGTCGGTGAAAGAATCCTGCAAACGTGCTTTTGTTTTGTACGCTTCTAAAGTTCAGCTCTCTAATAAGACTGGGGTGAAGGCTCTCCTCTAAACAGCACTGCCAACGCTTTTGAAGAGATATTAGAGAAGCAAATGAAAGGACAAAGATGTGCTATGGAATACAAAAGTTAATAATACAGGGGTTTGATGAATGGCCCAGCAAATGCTTCCTGATTTGGCCCTAAATTGCATGGCTTTGCACCGTCTTAATTTATTCGCTTCCTTGTTGACTATGCAAGGTCTTGGAAATCCAGAGGACACCGATGGTAATATATGGTAAATAATGCACGTTAGACTACACCTGTCCACTCTGTACAGTATGTCCTCGCTAGATTGCGCCTCGTCCTCGTGTCCCCCTTTGCAGCCATCGTCGTATCCCTTCCCAAATGTTAGCCAGCAGGAAGACAAGCTTGAGGCGGTATAGAGGCTCACACATATCTTTTTATTGCCACATACATCAAGCGTGTTGAGACATCCAAAAGAGACTGCGTGATCCGCGCCGATCCATTAATCATCATTCATTGTATGTTAATAAATTCAGAATTTCCCCATTTACCATGCGGCCCGTACGCACGTAGCGGCAACGCAACCTTTCCAGAGCCCATAAATCACGCAGCCCGAGTCATTTGACAGAGCAGCCTAAACACAGTGCTCCAGTCAGTCCCGCGGGCACAAACACATGATCTAATAGGCCTGCATCAGACCTGAGAGTCATGCCGGAGCCTGGCATGTGCCACTGATAGAAGCGTTCAGAGAACATTGTTGATCCAGGGAATAAATTGAAGCCGAAGGCCTTGTCTTTTTCCGAAGTGTGCTGTTCCAGTGGAGGCCCTTTTGGCTGTGTTGCATTGACAGGAACACTCGGCTAATGGTGTTTCAAGGAACGTAAGGTCTTATTAAATTTCATTTCCTTATTGCCATCTGCAGTGAATGGAGTAGTGGTAAGCATGCTGTCAATAACCCTTTTATTTATAGTATCTTGAGCCAATGAGAGGTGTTGGAAGCAGAGTTGGCCAAAAAAGTGATGTTGGAGCCTTTTTTCAAGTTGATCAGATAGAGACCTGCTGCAGGCAGTTATGTATGACAGTTAATTACTGCCTGTGATCCAGCGGGAGTGTGCTTTTGTCTTCATTTGGCAGCCGATCAAAAAACATCACCTGAAATCATGAAAGCCATTCAAATCTTGGCATATAGATTTGTGCTGAATTAAATTCTGTCACATAGACAGCTTTTAAAGTATTTACTAGTTGACTATAAAGCAATAGGTATAGAAAGAGTCATGTTTAATGTCTAATATATATAAATATATATATATATATATATATATATTATATATATATATATATAAATATATATATATATATAGAGAGAGAGATAGAGAGAGAGAGAGAGAGAGAGACATTAAACATGACTCTTTCTATACATATTGCTTTATAGTCAACATAAAAATCCTCAACATAATACATTCCAATTCATTATCTTGTAGCCCAGGATTTCCAAGAAATCATGCTCATGGTTTACAAACCGGAGATATTCTTTCGGATATATTTCCCATGAAAAATGTATCTCTTTTCATCTTCTTAAAGAAAAAGAACAAACACATACAGTACCTCTGTGCATCAGATTAGCCGATTAACAGCTCTCGACACACAACTTCCTGTAAAACCTCAGAACTGTCAGAATATCATCAGTTGTGTTGTATACACGATGCAGAGACTGTTCTATAGGGCGATTACTGAGATAATGCCATCACAAGTTAATCACCTCAGCCCACGGCAGGCACACCGCTGTGTTATGCAAAGCGTTTCAGTGCACAGTAAATGAAAAAGAAAGATGTTTCTAAGGAATCTGCTTTTTTTTTCTTTCTTTTATAAATGTGATCTTTTCTTGCTTTCCTGGAGATAAGTGAGCATTCCTCACATAGGTAGAAGAAGAACTTTGCCTTAACTACTGTGATTTATTCTCTAGAGAACTGGTGTGAGGTGTCGCATGCAAGGTGTGAAGGATGCTTTGTTATCGTCCAAGTAAGTGTTCAGTGGAAGTCCCTTTGAGTACGATGGAGACAAAGGATTGAAATTTGGGTCGAAGTTGCCCTGGAAATTTACTGCTTGAATATGCCAAGTTAATCATTTTAATTGGAAATCTCGACATATAGTGTATGCATGGTGTATGTATAGCCCATGTTTCATATGATAAGATTATGTCACTGTCTTCTGCAGTTACTCTGTGTATATTTCAACCAGTATTTTACACTCTGCAACAGCCATTTAATGAGGAAGGGATTCTGATTGGTCACTCTGCCAGAGAGACCTGATTGGTGGAGGGAGGAGTGATTGTTTGCTTCTGGAGGATTTTCCCATCTGTAAAAGAGAACACTGGATATAATTTACAGCGACCCTTAGGTTCTCATAGTGGTAATCAGTATCAATCATGTCAATCTCTTTATTGTAAAAGTTACTCAATTTAACACTAGTCTCACCACATTAGTCTTTTCACATGACTGTATATTATATATTATATGTACAGATGTGGTAAGTGCACCTCTTTGTTTGGACAATGTGATGGCAAACAGAGTGCTGTAGACATTCTAATAGCCATTTATCTGTTTGAATCTCACCAGCTGATTTGAATAGGCTCATGTCTATTTGGCTACGGCATGTAACAAACCATAACCATGGCTTAGTGTAAGCCTTGAAAAGGCAGACTGTAATTGTTAAACTGGCTGCTTACTTCTTGCCTAAACATGAGGTTTGCAGGCAAATGACTGCTTGCTTCATGTCTGGAACACTGGCCTTCCAGGAACCCCTTTAATGTAGAAATGGCTTGGACCATCAGGACTATAAGGAGAATGTAGCAGTAACTTCCAGCCAGTCCCTGTAATGTGAAAGTGGTTTCCATGAATTTTTTATTTTTGTACATTTCCCTCAGAAACATCTCTTCCACAAGTTGACGACAAGTTAACTGATTTTCAAGAATTGGGATCAAGCCATTAGTCCAGTTTCGATTCCCGGCCATGCCTCCGGGTACTCTGGTTTCCTTCCACAGTCCAAAGACATGCAGATTAGGCTAATTGACATTCCCAAATTGCCCGTAGTACGTGTGTGAGTGTGTGCCCTGCAATGGATTGGCACCCTGTCCAGGGTGTACCCCACCTCCTGCCCTAAGTCTCCTGTGATAGGCTCCAGGCCACCCCGCGACCCTGAATACAGGATGAAGTGGTATAGACGATGATGAGATGTTCCATTAGATGTTCCACTCACTGAATCTTCACAAGAATGCTGTGAGCCAATCTGGCCAGAATCCTCATTCACAGCAGTAAGGACTTCTTTAAAATGTTTGCACCATCGAAATGTTTTACTGCGGCTAAGAGTCTCAACAACACACTGTTTGAAGTCTTCTACTTTATTCATGACAACTAATTACAATTTCCAGTTTGGCTTTAATGATCCTCTTAGATTTTTTTGTATTAAATACATATATACAAAAATATATTCATGGTAGAAAAACATATGTTCTTTATTTTTACCAGGATTCATCTGACATAATGAATTGGTTTTTCAGACTGCCTCACATATGTGGTATAATCCAGTCCCCATAAGAGCATGGCATTGACTTTATGCATGTTAAACTATTTCACTGAGCTCCAGCTGCATTAGCATGCTCTTTGACTTATTTAACTGCACTGGTGAATGTGTTCATGCTTTGCTTGAATGTCTTTGGGGCAATAGACTTGGGCCGAGTCCAGTAGCCTAATGAGGCGGTTTTGATGGTCCCAGTCCCATGAGAACACAGAGACTTTGTCTCTTTTTTCTCTCCACCTCCCTCATACCTCATCCAGGTCCTGCCTGAAATGCCTTAATTGATCTAATCACTCACTCAATCGGTCAGAGCCATCAGTCTCTTTCATGCCCAAGCCTCTGGACACTGGGCAATGTCTTCTGCTCCTGTGAGTCCAGTCTTCTGTAGGAAGTGAGTTTGACTCGGCGATGGCTTTGCCATTATGCCCTTAACCTTGAATGAAGCCACTGTCATTACAGAGTTGCTGGAGCTCTAAGAAATGTTGACTTTGTCACAGTGGGCCATTCCTCTGGGTGCAATAAAGATCGTCTGAATAATGGATGTAATGGATCTTTGTGCTTGATGATGATTGGAGTAATTGTCATGAAGTCTTTTGGTGCTATGTTTAAATAGATGCTTTTCAGAGCAGCAATTCTTGGTACTGTGCAGGAGCTTGTCAAAAATACAGGACCTTGTTACTTTCTAAGCTAATTAAGATGACTGTTAGTAATGCCAACACTTGCACCGAATAACCCTAAATTCACACCAGTGAAGTGATGAAGTGACAGAAGACCATTTAGATTTTGTAAATGTGCACTATGTGACAGGATGATAAACCAAATTTCATTTGATCAATGTAAATGACTGGCTCTATGATACTTGGGACTAATACTGCGGCATGCATGGGCAGATCTTATTACAGTTTACATGAAACTGACTTAAAACCCTGGATTCATTTCATTCTGTCATATGACCTGTTATTAAATGTTCATTCTGTTATTAAAAACAAAACTGGTTTAGTAGCAGAGATCATTGGTGCCTCTGGGGAATGTTTGTAACTTTGTAACAACAACTAAAAAAAAAAAAAAACATTTAATTTATGCTTAGCGTTGAAATCATTTACATTTTCTCTAATGCAGTATCATGTTAAAAAAAAAAATATATATATATATATATATATAAAAGGATAAATAAAAAAAGAAAAAAAAATACTGTAGAGGTGCATAATGCATAAGAGAAAACTACGAGCAAGATAAACTATTTGTCTCTTGCTAGTGTGAATGTAGGGTCAAGCTTCTATATAACCATTAAACTCACTTAAAACTAAAACGATTTACTCCAAGTATGTTTTGCATAATATTTCCTTACACGTGTTACGCAAATAAGACCTTAACCATACATCTTCTCTTAGCCTTTCATTAAAACAGGCCAAAATTCCCTGGAGATGATGCATAGGCTTGATCCCAAATGTCACCAAAGAGGTGATCAAGTATACTCTCCTCATGCACTCGCCTCATTATCCCTCAATACTATCAGCTCTTTTAAGTTCCAGCATTCTTAAAGAGCAGGTAATGGCAGAGAGGGGGTAAGGGGATGCGGAATTAAGCCGTTTTTACACCAAAGGGTAATTTGGTATGATGAATGTGCCGCCATGACTAACTAATAATACATATTTTAAAAGAGGGAGGCGGTGCAGGGGAGAAGTAGCAGTAGCTCTGGAAAAAAAAAATGCCGTGGTTATTAATGGGGCTGGCCACAGTATGTCTCACACAGGGTTATGGCGCAAGGTCAAAGCGCATTTCACTGAATTAAAAGCCATTTTGAGCTATGGCACTCCTAATCAACTCGGACCTAAAGGTGCATAGCTCAGGTATAATGAGGCACCAATGAATTTAAATAAACAGGGCGAATACGGTGATTTATAAAGGCAATGTGCTAGCCTTATAGCTCGTTAGCAATGACGGATACTCTTTATTCTTTCAGGCTCCTTTACCCATAGGATTTGAGCTTTTAACCAAATAATATCCGCCAGTATTGTCGAGTGTGCATTCCAGGCGAGACACTTATCCTAGTCATTATGAAAAGTGGCGACACAATGCAAGAGTAATGGTAATGTGTGCCATCTAAATAAATGATTTCTTTTTTACCTCCTTTTCTTTCCCCTCCTCTCCCTTTTTCCCCTCGTTGTAGAACTAAGGCTTCTCCGAGACTCGTTGGAATTCATCTTCATATTTTATCCCAGCTCCATTTTTTTCTGCTAAAAAGAGGCATAATCCTTGATTCGCAAGACGTTTTGCATTTCAAGGAACATTTTTGCCACATTCCAGGAGATCACTTATATAAATTATAATATTTTTTGCGTGAAGTGGTCAGAGCTTATTAAAAAAAAAATTTAAGTACACTCGGTACTGTATTAATATGCTGATTAGGAACTTCATGGAATAATGGTGTTTGATGCTTGCTCACTTCCACAGAATGTGAGAATTAATTCCAGCACTATTCCTCTGACAGCAAGGTTGAATGAAATTTTTTCTTTCTTAACTTTCCTCGTTTTTCAACAAGTATTGATCTTTATTAGTGCAATTACCAGCTTGATTTTAGCCTTGTGCTAGCCACCGCAGCTTAGGCTAATGACCCTGCTAGCTTAGCCATGGGCAATAGCTCTGTGGAGTGGTAAAGCATGCCACCCGCTACCTCTGTTACGGCATGCCAGAGCATTAGTGACTTCATTAGACTCTTTGTTGGCCAGCCTGGCTTTTGTATCGTCCTTGACGGAGAGACAGGCCTGGCTGTCGCTTGATGCATCTATTCTTCAAGCTCACTGTGGATCAGCGCTCCTGGAAAGATTGCCTTTCAATTTATTCCTCCCTGCATTCACATCTTCATTTCACTTCATCCAGTGGCTGAGACGGATTGCACTTTGTATTTTAGGAAAATGTCCCCCTTTTATTTGATCCTTAGTTTTCAACAAAATCAACATCTAAGTATAATAACTGACCTGAGCCTCCATATCTCAAATGTACGGGAAGAAGAAAAGATAAATGTACTTATTGTATTTTTACCAAAACCCCTGAATACTTGATTCTGATTGGTCTGACTGGTCAGAGGATCAGAAGGTGTTGATTAATTTTCTATAAAAATGCACTTCAAACAACAGAACTGTTTTATTAAATGTGATATTTCTCGTAAATTTCTATAGTAAGAGCTTATTCACATGGACTTGTAAGGCTGAACTCCACATCTACAGTATGTAATGTTATAATGTAGAGCTAATATCAGTTATATTCAATATAATGATATATACAAGTAATAGTTCCTGTACTGTATGTAGGTGGTTGATGGTAGTCCACAGAGACATGTGGCTACAGAGTGAAAGAGATTAGGAGGATATTCCCTCTAACTCCATTATGACAAGAACTTTGATCAGCCTGTCAACGAAAGATATGTACAGTAATATGACATGAATCAAAAGCACATCTGGTTGTTTGATGACCTGAGAACTGTGTAATTCAGTGTAGACCCCTTAGGGTGTGTGTTAAAAAGGCTTTAGGATGAAGCGAGCCTGACTGTTCGTCTGCTTTTTAGTAGCAGCAATTCTGATTTCTGACTGAGGCACCAATCTATAGTTCTGTACTATAAAGTACATTAAGTAGTGCTTATTGTAATTGGGTAGTAAAAGTATGTACAGTAACTAGATAAACTAGATGATGATGAAATAGAATAATATACAGTACACTTTCATGTACACTGCCCAGTTAAAAATACATAGTCACCACTTTGATCTAACTAGGCAGATATGTACTCTATAAGCCTTCAGTTGGATAATTACTGCAATAAGTAAGATGGTTCAGCTGGTAACAAATTATTTATCCCTAACGGATGAAGTGAGTAGCTTCTCATTTCTTAAACAACCATGTCAGAGGACATATCCTGTGGTCGTGGCAAAAATGTTAATCTGTTTTAGAAGGGTCAAATAACTGACCTGCATAGTCAACTAAGAAGACTTTGTGAAACTTTCTCAGCTTGTGGTTGGAAAAACTGTTTGGTGAAATAAAATCGTAAAAAAAAAAAAAAAAAAAAGAGTATAACTTGCTGCTATGTTTAATAGTAAAAGTAAGATAATTTTCACACACACAATGCAAAGTAAACTAAACTGGCTGTGTAGCCCTAGGAAAACCAATTATCAGTGAGGCTAATCGAAAGAAAGTCTTCAGTTTGCTAAGGAACTTAAAGAAAAGACTGTGGAGCATTGGGAAAAAGCCTGATGAGTTCAGATTTACCCTGTTTAATTTTGCCAAGTTCCTACTGTACAAACCTGTTGGTCAGGTCCAGGCTCAGCAATGATATGTGCTTTAAAAAACGTGGTCAACTGTCTACCAGAATATATTAAACAACAGGTTTTTCTATTAATTTGGATTTGACTTTTCTGATAGCATGGGCATATTCCAAATAACGATACCAGATTTCATTGGGCTGAAATTGTAAAAGAGTGATTCAGGGAGCACGAGACATTCACGAGACATTCACTCATGAATAGGTCACTACAGAATCCAGACCCTGAATCCAGGGATTTGCTGGAGAAGCAGTGTGACTCTTTCATCATCAATACAAGATCTTGGGGAGAAATTAATAAGGCACTGGATGGAAATAAATGTTGTGACATTGCAAAGCACAAGGTGGTTCAAAAAATATTATCATAATTTTTTTTTTTGTAGTGGTCGCACAGTGGCTTAATGGTTAGCACTTTTGCCTTGTACAGTACCTCTTGGTTTGGTTTCAGGTTCAATTCCCACCTTGCATAAAGTTTGAATGTTTACCCCGTGCTTGTTGGGTTCCCCCTGGTACTCAGGTTTCCTGGTTTCCTCCCACAGTCCAAAGGTATGCAGGTATGCCCGTAATGTGTGTGTGTATATATCTGTGCCATGCGATAGATTGGCACTCCATCCAGTGTCTAGCCTGTTTCATGCCCAAGTTTCCTGGAATAGGCTCCAGGCCCCCCACGACCCTGTTTACAGGACAAAGCAGTGTAGACAACAACAACGTTTTATTGAAGATAGAGTATTAGAAGATAGTGTGTTTTATAAGAAAAGTTAAAATTCAGTATTTTGTGTACTTATACTCATATCCAAACTTTCATTCATTACCTAATGTCTTTTATTAACACAAATCACTTATCATTTAAGTAACAAGGTTTTTTTCTACTCTTGCAATTCTAATAGATAATTTTAATTGAATGTGTTTAATGTGTAATGTAGAGCGTGCAGTCCCTTTGTTTTGTTTTTTTGTTAGTTTTTTTTTTCCGATGATAGAGCTCACTGATTCATTCCTTCACGGGTCTGTGCTTGACCCTGTCGTACCCAGGTTCCCGAACTCGAGCTGAGGTTTTCGTCTTTCCTCCCAGCTAGCGTCCAGCGAACACTTGCAGGCTGGCCGTGATTAATGCCAGCGCCGCCCAGCCTCGGCCCTTTCGGCAGATAATGCCAGGCAGCAAGCGCGCTTGACACTTTTAATGTATAATTAAGTAGAAAAAGTCAGCACAGGCTATGCAAATTTTTTAAAATGATAAATGAGGCTGGGTGGCGGCAGGGATTGATTTGGTGTAAATGAAACTAATTAAGGAAATGTCAAACATAATTAATAAAACAGGTTTAAGCTGCAAAACATTGTCAATGGAATGAATGAGGAGGCATTGGCGCCCATTGTTTGGGCTTTATTTAGGCGCAGTGTTGTGCTTGTTCGCCGCACCCTGATGTGCTCTCCCCCACCCTCACACCCGCCGCCACCGATTTCCCGAGAGGGCGGAAAATAAATTTGCTTGTCTCTTGGCTGACTGTAGAAATTAATTGCTGGAATCTTGTCCCATCCAAGTGTTACATTCCTGCGCAGGACATTAACATAACTAATTTGAAAGAACCCAAATGACTGCATAATGGAGCACTGTCAGCATGCATGACACTCGCTGGTCATACCAAATTAGCTGGGCTTTTTAATAGAATTTTTATTTTTTTCCTTTTGCAATTTTTAAATATATATTTTTTTCTTGCCACTTTCTCTCCTCGTTCCTCTCTTTTCCTATTGTATCATATCTTTTCATTTCGAATAAGAACAAGGGCTTTATAATTTAACAAAGAGTGCTTGACCTATAATTAGCGGGATGGCTTTCGGGAGGGGCAGCCAGGCTGGCGTGAACAGCCCGAGTCACATCTTTAGTCCCGGTAATGATGCTGGAGACCTTGCTGCCTCTGGGGAGGAGAAGAGTAATGGAATGGGCTATTTTTATGGGGACCCGGATAGCAGGGGGCCAGGGCGGCCGCTGGAGCTGCGCTGTAGGGTGGATCACACTCACACTGGCAACCCACGCCCTAGCCATCAGTCCAGAGTGTCATCCTCATTCTCCTCAAACCCCGTTAGCACACGCCACGACCCTCTCCTTTTCAAACATCTGCTGCTTTTACACACATGAAAGAGAGAGAGAAAGAGAGAGAGAGAGAGTGAGAGTGAGAGAGAGAGAGAGAGATCCAATACCACCATGCAGTCTGTTTTATCTAGTTATGTTTCCTTTTTGAAGTAACCCTACAGCTATACTAAACTTAGAGTATCTTATCAACATTTTCATTCCTTTTTTTTTTTTTTACCATATAAGTACACATGGAAACTCCTACACATCATCCAATTTTTCTTTACATCTCCCACCTCTCCGGTTGCTCACCGAGCGGCATAATGATAACACCATGATTGTGAAGTGATAAAGATTGAAACCCTCAGTCACACTTTTAAATTCAGTCTTTTTGAGACACCAAAGCTGTTATGTCAAACCTTACAATCCTATTTGGTTGCAACTTAAATATGTTGCTACTAACATGCACCTTCTAATTATAAAATTTTCCTCTGGAATCCAAAACAAGAAGAGCGGTGCAATTAGAGGTATGGTCAAATGAGGAATTTTTCACCATGGGCTTAGGGATGTACTGTAAATGAATGTAAAAAAAATCAAGTTTGTGCATTTTTTACAACATTTCAACACATTAACACAGACTAGAGTATAGCCTTATTTCCGCTTCCAATTTAAGTATATAAGTATGTAACCTCTAAATAAAATCTGAAGACAATAACTTGGAGTTTTTCAAAGTTTGCTGTTCAGATTGTAATCACAAATTTGTTTAACTCCAACTATCAAACAGAATTAAAGACATTAAAGATTTAAGAGATATGATAAACAGAATTAAAGACATTAAAGATTTAAGAGATATGATAAGTATCTAAGAGATAACCAAAAGTATCCCCCTGAAATATCTGTATAATTTTGTAAACGCACTGAAAGGGGTTGGAATGCTTTCTGAAGCCAACGTGATTTATACAATAGTGTTCATAAATCTCAGAGCACTCTTTTCAATGTAACCCTTAGCTTTTGATTACAAACTATCAGCAACAACGTGACTGACAAGTAGACTCTTAGAAATATTCAAGAAACTCATTTGAGAGTACATTTTGGTACAGTATGTCTAATTTTTTGGTTCAATGACAGTGAGTACTCAAGCTGACAGTTCACAAGTGAAAGAGTTTATCATCCAATTTATATCGAATCCATGTTCATGTCATCTGAACATGTCCTTCAATCCATGAGATAAGACTCACAGAAAAATACACATTTGATAGAAAATGGTTAACATCGTCAATATTTCCAATATCGCTTCGATATGAATAGGGACCTAGAAAGAGAGGAACATTTTCAATATTTTTAGCTTTATTATCATTTTTCTATATTTTAAAAAAAGTAATACTTGTTTGGTTATTTAATTTCTTCTTCCTTTTTGGATTTTTTCCTCCTTTGCAAGAGTTAGAACCTAAATCCTGAGACCATGCTTACCTTAATATCCCTCCTTAATGTTCTGGATCAGGTGCTATTTTTCCAGAGAAAGATGAGGGTGCAAGTCAGATGGTTCTAATAAAACAAAAATGCGATGATTGAATTCACCTCATGTTGATTGCACACTCCAAGTGTGGATCTTCTCTCGGAATTTAAGTAACTCTCTCCCCTTAAAAAGTTGCATAACTTTTAGTCTTACATTGTCAACTTTGAATATGGACCTCCATCTTTTTTTTTGCACCCTATCCCTCTTTCAGCCTGTTATCCTCTTTTCCCTTCATATTGTACATTCCCTCTCTCTCTTGCCATTTCTTGTCAGTGAAATTCGTGAGCTGAGAGTACCTTCCAAATGCCAGGGGTCACGAGTCAAACATATGCAGCATGTATTACAATTTATTACTCCACATTTGCCTTGAGATTTTGCTCTCCTGACAAGCTTAAGTAAATCATGCTTGCTGTTCTGAAATGAAGACAGAGCTGCGACTGCGGCCGGCCTTCCTGCTACACGAGCTCTCTCAACGTCGAACAGGATTGGCTGCAGCCCTAGAGGTTGTCACAATCCCAGAAGGCAGTGGGCTCAGTGCTACTGTAATAGCAAGCCAGGCTCAACAGCAAGGCAGGTATTTATAGAAAACATATGCAAAAGTCCTGATGGTACCCCTGACTCCAGGAGAGAGCCTGTGACAGTTAAATACGGATGGAGAGTGCCGGCGAGGTCTAGAATGGATTTAATCAGTGAAAGGCACCTCATTTCTTCATTTCATTTGAATATGGTGGACGACAGCATATAAATATGTTCATTTCTCCCTCCCCAGCATATTTTTTATTCTTGAAGGCTCATTATTTTGTGAGGTGTAAAATAGAGACCTCAGGCCCTGGCCTTCAAACCTGAGTTGTATTAATCAAAATTTACTCACTGCTGGTGAGTAAATTTTTCTTCTCCAACACCAAGGACTAACACCTAGAAAGCAAAAAAATTAATAAAAAAATAGTAATTAAACATATTTGCCCATACATAAGTTTGTTTAGTTTGTTTAATTTGTCTAAAATTTGTTCAATTACTTACATAAGAAGATTGTAATGCTTTACTTACTGTCTACAGTATTTTATGTTTTGATCCTTTGGGCCAGATTTTCCCACAGTATAAGAAGCAAGATAAAACTATGCTCAAGCTGTAGCTTATCACAGGAACTAACACACGGTCTCCTGCACAACATGTTATTTAAGGTGGAAAGCTTAAACACTGCTATGTAATGGTCGCCAACAAAGAACAGAGCAGTGAACAAGGGTGAATTCAAGCTCAACTAAAAAAAAATGAAGATGTATTTAAGGAAATTAACAAAAATGTGTGAAGATTCTAAAGGACACAATTTAACCAGAAAACACACACACACACACACACACACACGAAAAAAAAAAACACTTTGGGCCTTACAACTCAGTGGAAGATTCCCCATACAATAAAAGATAGCGTGACTAACCCTGAAGATGCACTCATCAGGGCTTAAGGCAAACAGCATCTCGCCCTGCTGGGACACTAAAAATTGTGTTTGGGTGATCAGAGATGTTCCCTGGGACACCTCCAGGACAAAAGGCCTGTTTGCATGTGTCCGGGTATGTGTTTAGTAACTATTTCTTGGTACTCAGCATGAGACAGATGTTCCTGCAACACCTGTCCACTCACCCCCGCAGGAACAGTTTACTGGCAGTGCCACAGTCGGTTTCAGCGGTTGAAGAAAGAGGACACCGTTGCATCCCAGCAGCACAAATACACCTTAAAACCCCTGAGGTCTGAAGTAAGGACATGTGTAAAGTGATAAAAAAAAAAATCTATATTGTACTTTTATGTACTTACTGTATGATTGCTGAAGTTAGGTTGCATCCAAAAATGAAAACTCCCTATGTAAACCTGTAAGCTCATTATCGGTGAGGGTAGCTAAGGTTAATCTTTGTTGAACCTGACTTCAGGAGAGCTAATTACCTGCCAACCTAACTTTTAGCTATTAGCTGTTTGTAGCTGATGGCTAACACATTCCCGCGGTATTTGACAGAGGTTACCTCCCCCAAAGGCTCCACAAAGCCGACAGCTAAGTGAGCTAATGTTAGCTAACAAGGCTAACTTTTAATAAGGCCTATAGAGCATACAGCTATGTTGCAGCATGTTATGGGGGAAAACAAGGCAGAAAACAAAATAAAAAAAGTCTGAATGTATATGTTTGTCTGTGTGTGTGTGCATGCGTATATGTCTGTATGCCGTATTTATGCTTGTATGTTTTACTGTGACATGCATAAGTAATGATGACTGAATGAGCTTTTTGACCAAATTAGCTAAGTACAGTATATTCAATTTCTCCACAGAAGCAAAGAAGATGTACGAATAAAGCAAACCAAAAAAGAAAACTCCTGCCATTACCTTGGCATTTTTAAAATGAAAGTGAGAAAAATGTTCATCGCCAGATCCCAGCGCCAAAAAATTACTTTGAATGAAGCAAAGCAAATTTAATCATTAAGTTTTTGATTTCAGTATTGTTTTTGTTATTCCACTAACAACAATTGTAGGTGATAATATGGAAAAAAAAAAAATCATGAGCAGTCATGTGCCAGATTATCTTACAGAATCCAACTTTTGTTTTGGGCGAATATACAGTAGCACTTTTTCCCTCAAGGTGGGCGTGGCTATACACATCAGTCAACAGAGCCAATCAATGTGATAATTTACCGCGTATTATGCAGAAAACATAAAAACAACCTTAATATTTACAGTACTTTAATACAAATCACCACAATCCTCACTAACACACACACAAAAAAAAACCGTGACACAGCATGGCTTACTCCAAAAATGTCAAGTAGACTATGAAAACTGAACCTTCAAAGATATAGGGACAGATCACTCACTCATAAACTTACCGCCTATACAGCTTTATTCTGTATTTAGGGTCGGGGAGAGACTTGGGGCATGGTGACAATCTATTTTAGGGCACTCACATACTGTACAGTATATTCACACACACTACAGACAATTGGCGAACGCAAATTAGTCTAACCTACATGTCTTTGGACTGTGGAAGAAAACCAAAGTACCCAGAAAAAAACCCACCAAGCACAGGAAGAAACATGCAAACTCCCTGCACACAGAGATTGGTATCGAATCCGGACCCTGGAGGTGCAAGGTAACAGTGCTAACCACCATGCTGCCAGGGACAATGCAATGTATGTTTATTCTTCCTGCAGGAAGTTAAAAACCAGTTTGTCTTATAGGTTTCGAAACCATGGTGTTAATAAAAACCAGTAATGTGAATCGCCACTATGAGATAAAACATTAGTTGTTAGAGCAAACATGTTCACAGCAGTCCAAGGTGAGAGTGTATAAAATACCCCACCTGAGAGCCCAGTGCTATGCACTAAAAACTAAATGTTGTGTTGATGTTATGAACAGATCTACTTTAAAATAATGTTTATATTATACATTGGTACATTATAAGTGTGTGGATTGGTATGATCATGTGTATAGTATGAATTTTTTGATAGTGATATTAAACTACTGGCCACTGAACCCTACTACTGGAGAGTTCAGTATATTTAATGATGCTGTTTTACTGGAATTAGGTATTATAAACTGAAGTGGTGTAAGTGAATTTTAACGCAATTTAATTTAAGGTAAGATTCATCTGATCTAATTTCTCATTTGTGAGAATTTGTTTTCCTATTACTGTTATAAACAAGGAGTGTATTTGGCTGACAACAAAAAAGTAACTTAGCGTAAACAAGGTGTAAGATACTTAACCTTACAAAGAGAAAGAGAGGGAAAGAGAGAATATTAATTTGATTTAACAAGTTGGGCAGTGAGTTCTGCCATACAGAAAGACAGTACGTGGGCTTCACCCTAAAATAATAATAATAATAATGTTTAGGCTTATGCCCTAGTTACACATTTAACCCAAATTCTGCCATGTTTGAGATTTCCTCCTCTGACTAGAAATACGACTGTACAGCTGTTTCCTGTCAACATCAGACAACATCTGCCAAAAAGATGAGGTCAAAACCACATCTGCATAGAGTTTTTTTGTTTGCATGAAACAGCTCTCTCATTCATCTTCAATAACTGTTTACTCCTGGTCAGGGTCGCACAGGATCTGGGGCATATCCTGGGGCACATCCAGTGTGCAGTGGGAATATACTCTGAATGAAATTGCAGTTTATCACAGGGCATCATGCAAACACATTCAAACATATGAAGCGATGTATGCTGTTAAGAGGTGGGAGAAAACCAGGTAACCCAAAGGAAATATGAGTAGAGAATATGAGTAATTTTGGATAATTATTTTTTTTTTTTGTATTAAAACTTTCTTTGGCCTCATGCAGTTTCTTTTACTGTGTAAAGTTCCAAATTAGCTTAGAGTTAAAAAAAAACAAAAAAAACACATATTCACATGACTAAACTAATCTTTCTTTTTTCAGTTTTAAATGAGCATTCTCGAATAAAAAAAAGCACAAACTGAGTACAATTTAGTGTTGGTGTTTGCTTACTGTGCAAGTGATGAAAGCAGTTCTTGGCAGTGAAACACTGAAGTGCCACTTTGATCCACCTTCGCAGGTTTAGAATCATCTGTTTGTGAGGGGGAAAAAACAGCCAGCGCATCCTATAGGCACCACAACACCCACTTAAAGAGCAAAAGGTGAACACTTTCAGTTATGCAACCATCCTTCAGACGCCAACAGCGCTCCTGCTGTTTATCAACTCCTAAAGAGAGCTGCAAGACAGAGGTAGAGGGAAAAAATGATGCTGAAGGGAAAACAAAGGACAGAGCAAATTGAAACTTGTAAAAACTTTGCAATAGAAAGAGCCTTGACCCCTGGGCACTCTCGTCGGAGCGGAGGCATTGCTGTAATCAATACGCACTCAGGGGAACGCAAGCAGGCCACGGACCTTTCGTTCCCCGCCACGCCGCAAATAATGCCAGACGCTGGTTTGTTATTTTCCAGACGGTGAGAGAACAAGCAGGCGAGCGGCGGAGCGTGCAGGTGCCTCGTTCTGGGAATACTTCACAGCTATGAAATAAACAGAGTAAAAAACAAACAAAAAAAAAACATGTCTGTAGATGAGTGATAAACAATCGTGCGGTATATATTACTGATCCACTGTAGGCAAAATCTGCTTGAGTAAACAGTTAGACAATGATGTTCTTAGCACACTGCAAATTAATTTAGTGATGAAAAGTTTAAATGAATAAATAACAATAATTAATGCAGGCATGGGATAATATAAACATGTGCCTTTATGAAATCTTTGTAGCACAATAATCTGATCAATTATAAATAAAAGCTGTTCATGTAAAACTGGGACGTGAGATGAAACTTCCTGTAAATGAAGGTGTAAAACCAATTGAGCGTTACAGAAGACTTTGAGCACAGTAGGGTGATGATGCTAGGTCGTACATCCCTGAATGATGTAGCTCCCATTTCACATTTGGTGGGTGGAATGCCTAATCCTCGATCTTCTTAACAACGTGTGGAAGAGACACATTTGACTGGTGAGCTGTCCACACACTTATTCACAAATACCAATTACACATTACAGGAAGTCAGCTGGGAGTTACTCACGTATCCACAGTACAGTCCTGACCGTACTTCAAGCTATTTCATGTTTAGGCTATTCAAGGAGTTCCTGGGACGCCAGTGTTATAGACCTAAAACAGACCTTCTGATCATACAGTAGCTACATGGTATCCAACCACTAGTGAATTTAAACATTTCTCAAATAATACATTTTTTTCCCGGTTTAATATGTTGTCAAAATATTGTGTCAAAAAAGCATTAATGACAAATCATTTTGTTATTGCTTTTTTCAATCTGTAGTTTTTATATATATTAGAAATGTTATAACCTTCTTTGATTAACAAAATTGTCAGATTCATTTCGACAAGAAGGATACGCACGATGCTGTCTTCAAATTCAGCCAAAAGATATACTTTGGAAATCAGCTGCATGTTTCTAATAAGAAAGTCAATGAAAAGTTCACCCTGAAACACATTCAATATGCTTATATTAAAATATTTCTGATTTGATTAGCAATTCTAGTTCTAAGCTTGCTGTATTTTCCTGTAAGAGGCCCTCTGCTGCGCTGATGCCACAGTGGGGTATTTCTCATGCAGTTATGATGATATTTAATAAGGGAAAGAAAAAAAATCAGTTCTCCAACATAAGGGATAATGATCATATTTTTATGACTGTTATCTCCTATAAACAAAGCAGCAACTTGTTTTTCCAGCTCCATTCAATGTCATATTAATGAGATATCCAACTTAGATTTAATGCAAATGGGAGGGGATGGGGGGACAAAGTTGAGCTAAAAGTTCTAGTCTAACATTTTGCTAGTAGCTCTAAATAAGGGGAGAGACTAGTAACTTGACTAGTTAGTGATTTACAAGATGATGAGTGCACTGGTCCTGACAATGATGTTAGCAGGGAAGTTGACATTTTGGAAGCTGATCTGTTTCAGCAGAGCGTATGGAGGGAAAGGTGCTGGAGCTGGACAGAATACAGGACTCAGTGCACCTACGTAGTTCTCTTAAAGCTTTAGAGATCAAGCAAGGGTTTACAGACAGTTGCATGGCATTATCAGAAATGTGGGAAACTGTTAAAGTAAATATAAACCAATATATCAGTACAATACATTTAATCCAGAACTGGGTTTTTTAAATGTATCAGACACCTGTGTTATTAAATCATCTATTAAGTTATGTGTGTTGGTGTGGGCAGAAGAAGATACTCTTCATGTAGTAACATGACCACGAAACTGCCCAGTCTGACAGTAAATACATGAAGGTGGTACTGGACCCTCGTTTCTGTGGAGCAGAGCACTGTCTCAGTTCGAATATACAGCTTAATTTATTATTATTTTCTAAAACTTAGACAAACATGACATAACCAGTAAATACAACTGGACAAGGTGCGCTGTTATGGTAAAATAATCAACAACTGAGTGGTATTATATGGCCCAGTACTGGACAAATTATCTATTATTTATCTAAGTTTTTTCATCTTGTTTTTTATTTATTAAAGAACAAAATGTCATGCTTTCCTAGTGAACTGATCCAGATCCCTGCCTGTGCACCCCAGTTCCATTCCCAGAATAAATTAAGAAGGGTTGCATCAGGAGGGAGATAAAAACATGTGCCACATCAGATATGCAGACCTGGTAATCCACTGTGGTGACACCAAAAATGTGGAGAAGCCTCTGCTTAGAAGATTAAAAACGATCCAAAAGACTGAAATGTTTTTGTCAGATTAATGTTGTGAAATATTTGTGAATTTCTGCTATTACACACAGTATGTTAAAGCAGCCATAAACAATTATTTCCCTCACAAGCCTCATTTTTGGAATTATTAAGACAAATAATGAAGTCAAACCTAATAAAACATGAAAATTATTATTTTTTTTATGTAATCCCTGACAATATTTTTAAGTGCACACACACAATAAACAATAATCTTGTTCATTTTACTTTGTTTAAATAAAACTGCCTTCCCATGGAAAAAGCATGGTAAACCCAATATCAAATTAAAAGTGTACCCAAGCCTCATCGCGGTAGCAAACAACTCTTTGGAGCATTCTGTTCACCTCGTGTGCAAAAAGTTTTAACAAGCAAAAGACGACCTGTGGATTCAGGACCAAGTGCACCTGATGTTCAGGAGTGTATGCACATAATAAAAAGTGTTCTTACTTGCAAGTACAAAATTACACAACTGGTATTTTAACTATAATATATAAGAAATGCCTAGTTACTAACTAGATAATGTGAGTATATGTAATTTTAAAATGAGACTAGGACATTTAATAAAACATATTTGAAACTCTTAAAGTTAAGTAGAGCATGGACACAAAAGAATGACTAGGAAATTTATTAAATTAAGTAGGGTTTACTTGCGAAATTAAATAGACTTAACTAGCAAAATTAAGTAGACGTTACTAGCAAAAAATTAATTTTACATAAAGAAATGTAAGTAGTAAATACAAAGAATAGTCTTGTTTGAACTACATAATAATCTGATGCAAAAAGTTGGCTTAATTTTTTTAAGTAGATCAGGCTGGATATTTTTTATCAGTGTACTGTACAGGACAGATTTTTGTTAAACGACTAAAGGTGGAATTAACTGCCGAATTATATTTACTACTCAAAACAAAACTTGCCTCTCATGACACAACCGTCCCACTGGGACCGACCCTGCATCCAGTGGCTGTGGATTGAACTCAGGCCTTCTGGTGAGAAACACCCACTGAGCCACTAATGCCCTAGACTTTACTCCAAATTAGTATTTTATAACACTTTCACTTTAAAACCAGAATAAATCCACTTATTCCACACCAAAACCACATATGAAACAAGATTATTACACCAGTTCCACCAAACCAAGACTGTTTACATCATTTTCATCCAAACCAGACTTATTATATCTATTTCATCCAAAACCAGATTATTATATACATTTTTTCCCCAAATGTTCTTTAAGTTTGACAGTAATCCAAATGTATTACACTGATTTCACCCAAAGCCAGACTTTAAGTTTATACAATACTAGACAAACTTTCCATCCATCTCCATCTGGTATCTCTGTAGTCCAACTAGGGGCCATGGAGGCGTGTTGTGACCCATGCATTTACACACTACAGGCAATTTAGGAACATTTTGGACATTTAGGAATGTCTCTGGACTGTGGGAGGAAACTGAAGGAAACTCACCAAGCACGAGAACATAACTCAAGCCGACATTGCTAACCCCTACACCCAGGTACTAAGTTATAACACCAACCATGAATTCATTGCTGTTCACTGGCTCACTCACTCACTCATTGTCTATACCGCATAATCCTGTATACAGGACATGAGCTTAGGGCACAAGGTGGGGTACACACTGGAGAGGGGGCCAATCCATTGCAGGGCACATATACTGTACACACACTCACACACTTGTTCACAGACTACAGGTGATTTGAGGATGCCAGTTGGCCTGCTTGTCTTTGGACTATGGGATAAAACCGGAGTACCTGGAGGAAACCCACAGAGCATGGGGAAAACATGTAAACTCCATGCACACAGAGGTGGGAACTGAACCCAGACCCAGGAGGTGCAAGGTGACAGTGCTAACCACTAATGCCCCAATGCTGTTCACTAATTTGGCAAATTCAAATAAAATTTTACATACATTTTTTTTTTCTCCTTCTAATTTGCTGGACGGTCTTCCAAGTATGTGGAAGTTACTGACACCCTTGCATATGGCACATCATATCTCATGATATCATATATCATAATTAAACCAGGATACATTTCTTCTTGATGACTTAATAAGATGAAAAAGCCAAAATATTCATAAACGATGCTTAATAGACGTTGAATACAGCAACAATTACAGATGAAAAGTGATCCATATACAGAACATCGTTTGAGGCAGCAGGACGAACTATCAGTTACAAATTTATGCAGCACTTTGCTAACAGAAAGGAACGATCCTGATATATCTAGTTCCATGGAAAAATACAGCTCTCTCTCTCTTTCTCTCTCTCTCTCTCTCTCTCTCTCTCTCTCTTACTTACACCACTAAAACAGTGCAATTCTCTAAAGACTCTCAGGATGTTGTCCCAGCATCAAGAAGTGAAGCCGGGTGATGGGGTTAATTGTCTTGTTTTCCTGTAAGCTTCCTGGACATTATAAATTCATTGTTTTGTCGCAACACTAATAATTCTCATTGTGAACATGATAACTATGGATGTAAAGTGCACACACTGATTTGAATATTGGTACATACCAAACAGATTGGAACAATGCGGTAATTACATGATCCCTGTGCATGAGACGCTTTTTTGCATTTGTAGTCATGGCGTGGTCTCTAGTACCGCTTTTGTACTTTTTAATCCTGCAATCATTATAAACGTATTAATATGCAAGCTATCATTACTTTTTCATTTATCAGTGTCAAGAATATCGAGCACAATTAGAACGACAGGCTAATCTAAGCAGTGTATTGGATTCCTCGAGGGAAACGGATATGTGTGTGTGTGAGAGAGAGAGAGAGAGAGAGAGAGAGAGAGAGAGAGAGAGAGAGAGTGTGTGTTGGTACTGTCACCTCAATGGGTCTGGTGGTTTGCCGGCAGAGACAAATCCAAAATTAAGTGCTGCAGAAATAAAGACTTCTCTCTAGTGAAGTGTTCCACTTGCATTGAGCTTAATGTTGCCTACTCATTTTATTGGATTCTCTTTTGTCCTCTCTCTCTCTCTCTCTCTCTCTCTCTCTCTCTCATACACACAGACACAGACGCACACACAACCTCCCACGCACTTGATTTGTGGCCTGGTTGAAGTGGCTTAGTAAAAAAAGGGCCTCTCACCCTGGTTGATGGTGAGTGAAACACTGACAGCAATGTAATGGCCTCTTGACTCCTTTGTCTGCCTGAGCTGAATTTCAAAACATGGACAAGACCTGCATTATTGCCGTTCACTGAGAACATTTACTCAGGCTCCATGTGGGTTCTACCCAGTGGAGTATTTCATATTATTTGTTGCTGTTATTACAGATAATTACTTTTACGCTAAGAGATTGTGAGGACACTGGAATAATGTCCCAGCTGACAAACACACTTAAACACTATACATTCTACAATTCTTATACATATTGCTTTGTGCTTCATAAAGCTCAGCCATGCAGCCTGCTGCTCACTCTTGTCACATAATTAGACACAGCAAGGAATCTTTCATAATATTTTATTATGTAATTTTTTTTAACAAAACACCATGCTCTCAATCAGCACACAGGTTGCCCAGGGTCCCAACACCCAGGCGCCCTGTCTGCTTCATAATGAAAGGATGATCCCATGCCTGGAGAGAGTATAGTCACCTGGAATTCTGCTCTGGGCCTGCACACCTGACTCTTATTTTTGTATAAGGAAGAGCACACAGACGTGTATGTTTTGTGTGTGTGTGTGTGTGTGTGGTTGGGGAATGCAATTCAAACCCTTCTCTGCAGCTTATTTGAACAGTCACAGGCTGCACGTTTCTTTCCAAATCTGGCACTGTGCCCAACTACAGTATACACACGCCTGACGAGTGGGAGTGTGTGTCGTGTTGCCCTGCGCTGTCCAATTTGTATCCAAGGCCTCTTCTCATGCCTAAGCTTTGACAAGTGTCATTCCTCTTCTCTGCCACTTTTGTTACTTCTACTCCACCCCATCCCGCCCCCCCCCTTTCCAAAGGCTCTCCCCAAGGTGCATTACATGATACCGTAGCACATTGGGAGATTGTTCATATTGGGCAGCATCGGGTTTTGGGGCACGCTGTGCTTTAAGAGCGAGTCAGCAAAGCCGAAGTAACCCGAGTCTCTTTATCTAAAGCCTGATAAGATGTTTCTTCATTCCTCCTTCCTCTCACACCTGCATGGCTATTGTGAAGCGTCCGTGATACGGTTTCAGGCGCGATAGTGTCCCATTCTTGGGCGCTCCGTTAAATGGTTTAATCAACATTATTTTGATGTCATTGTGAAGGGTCGCATACATCCCTGAACAAAATGAAAGCTAATCTGGAACACACACACACAATGAAGCCCTCGGTCTATTCTGTAATATCTGAAGTAGGATAGTATAGAGAAGGATGGCTGGAGGGGCTGGCTTTCACACTGAGGTGTAGTGAGTTGCTACAGCAGGCTGAGATGGTGTTAGAAAACTGTACATGTGTAAAACTGCATGTGGGAGCTGCATCCAAGATACAAATGTGTAAAAGACTACGAAGCAAGAAAAAAAAAAAATTGTACACACACTAAGCTGTCTCACACAGGCTGTGTGTCTTGGAGCGTTTTGCTAATAACATGCAGAACGCAGAAGCTCGGCAGCTGAACAGATGAGAAAAAGAAAGAGCCCTGTCCCTCTGAGGCCACAGCAAAGACAACACACACACACACACACACACACACACACACACACCTCTCAGTGCACACAAAAGACAGGCCCGGAACAAAGAAGGACAGCAGCAGAAAAATACATCTCAAAAATCTCATCAAACACTTTTAGCATTTCAATAACATATGCCCACATTTGTGCAACATGACACATAGGAGCACAAACACACAAGTACACCGCAGATATATTTGCATGTGCATAGTCTAATGCATGATGGGCCTTATTCAAGGGAGAGAGAGAGCGAGAGGAAAAAAAAGTCCATCATTCGTGCATGACATGTCGGCGAGGATTCCGACTTAATGAGCATTTTGGCAGCTTCTGTCGAATGCAGACAGTGATTAACCAAACACTTCAGAGTACAAGGCACAGTGGTGCTCAAAGAAAACAGTGATGATCTCCACTTAATCGGCGAGAAGCCCAGAGCATCTGGCCGGGCAGCGTGGCGTGCCCGCTCCGATAGGCTGTCACACCTCCCCAGAGTGGCACGGCCATATGCTCGCTTCTCCCGCTCGCACACGACGAAGAGCGCTTCCTGACAAAGCGCCGCCGTAAATATGACATTCAAACAAGTGTGCCTGCTCAGCCAGAACCGAGCCAGGCACAGAGAGACGCGAGAACCAAGAGCAAGGCACAGGGATGTCTCTCTCTCTCTCTCTCTCTCTCCCCATGTGTGTGTGTGTGTGTGTGTGTTGGGGGGGGTCTTTCTTTATATGTCTAGGATGTGATGTGTGGTTAGTCTAGTTCTGCTTGTGGCCTAATGCTTTCTGTACTGTCAATGCTTGTGAGTGTGTGTGTGTATGCCTGTGCATGTGCATGTGTTAAGAGTTATGTCTCCAAATTATTATTATTATTTTTTTATTCATAAACAAAATCAATATCCCAGAGAGCGTCAGTTTAGTCCTGTGTTGCTGCGGATCTGACTGAATGAATGTGCATTCCTGTACTTCCGACTGATCTTGATGTGAACAGGAATAATACGATTACTGTGTTGTCGCGCTGCTCCAGAAAATAACATTTACCGTTTCCTTTTTTCGCGTTAATCGTCTTGTTAGCACATAACAGAACGCTTCCACTGAAAGCTTAATGCTTCCATTCTTCCAAAATAACCTATTTGCAGCACACCCACACGTGCAAGATGCTTCGCCGTGGAGTAGCGCTCCTAATTCTCCTTCGTTTGTTGTAGTGCTCTGTACAAGCTAGACACACAACCATCATGTGGCGTTAGACTGGCTTTGGATGCATTCGCATGCGAAAGCGATCGTACTCACCTTCTAAATAACGACGCTGACTGACGCTTTCATGAAAAGCTATTCGATTTTTTTTTGCGTGTATGTTTTAAGATCTAGAGCTCTTTCTGTCCTTCCCGCTATACTTTTCACTTTATAGCACAGATATTTGGTGTCAGTCCACGTCTTTTGAAATTTCCTAACAAGCAGCTGGCGCATAAGACTCTTAACAGCTTCACGCACATTTGTTACGATTCATTCATATCATCTACAAAGATGGAGCTAAAACATAAGAACTGTGTCCTTCATTACTGTCCCATTACCACTGATTTCTAAGATATTTCTGGCTTTCGTATGAGAGTGCTCTTTTTTTTTTTAATTGTCAAGAGGATCTCAGTAAAATGAGTTGCAGTGGGAGATAATGTCACTTTCTTTCATGGGCTTTCAATAATCATCATAAGAAAATGATTGGTGGACACAACTGACTAGCATTGCATTAAAAGACAAAGACCGTCTGTCTAAACGTCCCCGCTGAAATGCTGAATTCCTTCGTGGTTAGCCTTCAATTTCAAGTCACGCTTGATTAGCGTCTGCGTTCCACATAGAATACACTTCGAACAAAAGTGTCTTATTCATGTTCCACGGTTGTTAGATAGCATTTTACAGGTAAAGATCAGTGGATCGTCGTAAAAGCCTGTCACGTGCCTTTTTTTTCTTTTAGTATAAGTCACTTCCTTGTGTGTCATTTCCTATGATCCGCATACACGCTCAGTCTCTAGAGTTCTGCCAGTTACTTTGTATTTTCATACATATTTCTATAGAACAGGTTGTACTTTAATTACTGTGTGTAATATCACACACACAGTGTTATGTCAATATATACGTTTAAAGTTTGAGCTGTTTTCTGGGATATATCGCCTAATTGGAAAAGGTTAGCGTAGTAAGAAGGCGTGGAAGCACGTGGCAGTGTATCTGTAATTCTGTAAATTGTAGTGAGGAAAGAAATAATTGCCTTAATAGGATTTTGTCTATGTGATTTTGTTAATGGTCTGAAAATATACCATTTCAGCCTATTTAGTGGAGTAGAATGTGACTGATTGGAGTGCTTATCTATGCTTGTTTTCCCCCCCTGATTATTCTTTATTTCTTCACCAACAGCCAATTTTCTCTCAATTAAAGCATGATATTAGTGCTTAGAGAGTAAATGACTATGAAAACATTGCATTAATGTGCCATGTTTTGTGCTAATGATTAGAAAAAAAAATATTTGTGCATATGTATGCAGAGCCTTATGGAGGACTTGGGCTGTCTCTGGAGTGTGTGTGTGTTTGTGTGTGTGTCTGATATTAAAAGGATTTAAATTTGTAAGTTGTATTAAGTTGTGTTCATCCGAAAATGTGTTCTATCATTCATTATACACAGTATATATATATATATATATATATATATATATATATATATAAGATGTATATGTCTATCTATCTCTCTCTCTCTCTCTATATATATATATATATAGTAGATGTAGATGTAGATCTGTGTGTGTGTGTGTGTGTGTGTGTGCGTGCATGCCAGGGCCAGTTCAAAGTGCTCTTCAAGTTGCCCATACAGGTACAAAGAGCCTGACTCTGCCAGTTGGCTGGAAGTTAGCAGGAAGCTGTCGGAGTAAATGGCAGCAGCTGCTCGCAGTTCTAAAGAGCGCGTCCCAGTCAGCGCGGGAAAAGCCGCGGCATCTACATTAATACTACCTTAATGGCCCATCTGGTGCTCCGTAGGCTCCCCCCGCACTGTTCTATGGAGTCGTAGGCATTTGACAGGCCGTCTCCAGTGCGCCAGACGCCCAGCGCATGCCAAATGGCCGAGAGGCGGCCCGCCGTCGCCCCGATCTGTCACCAGCTCTTCCCACTGGCCGTCAAAAAACGTCCCCGGCGAAAGTTACAGCAAGGTTTCACACGTGAGCAAGCGTGGAGGACATTTGATGAGATGACGGCTAGCAATCGACACCTCATCCTCCCTCTTTCTCTCCCCCCCCTCTCTCTCTCGCTCTCTCGCTCTCTCTCTTTTGCATCCTTCGTTGCGTGAGTGATGGACCCTTTTTAGTTTACGAGACGCAGAAGGCTGAATCATTTAAGAGGCGTGTAAGCTATAATTTCTGAATGTGCACATTTGTTCGACACTGTACTTAAAGTTTCTGAGAGTTGGTAATCATACAAGAAAAAAGACAGACAAATACAAAGGACTGAATGGAATTAACTTAAAAAAAAAATCCCAAAATGTGTATAAAGAAAGAGAGGACTAATCCTGAGGCAGCATTTTTCTATATAATACTGAATGTAGTGCAACCTGAGATCCATGTAGAATTATGTATAAAAGACATATTTTAAAAAAATCCACTCGATTCTAACGACTTACATGCTAGTAAATAAGGTTTCACTGTTCCTTATTTTCCAGCTTGATATTAGTAAATGTTTGCTTACCATCGTGAAGGTTGTTTTCTGACCTAGCTGTGCACCAGACAGTGTGTGTGGGCGATGTGAAGTTCACCGCCTAAACCGTATGAGAACGCTGCATGCTTTTGTATTTTTTTTTTTTCTATATTTAATGATTTAATGTAAATAGACAGGATAAGGCATAGAATCATTTATTATTTAAAAGCAAACAAACCATAGAGGGAAAAAAGGAGGGAAGTCAGAAAGAGGCCAGCAAAGGAACAGTTGCTTAGTTATCTGGAGGGAAAAATCTGTGAACGTACTGTAAAAGTGTGTGTGTGTGTGTGCGTGTGCGTGTGCATGTGTGTGTGTGTATTTTGCCACCAGCTCCTCAAAGGCTAACTCTGGCCTGTAACACAGCTGGGAACGGGAGTGAAAGTTGAAGAGTGCCTTCCTGCTTCTCCTCCTATCTGCTGATGCCTGATGTTTTTTTCTCTCTCTTTCTCTCTCTCACTCTCTCTCTCTTTCTCCCTCTCTTCTGTCTCCCTTTCCTTCTCTTTTCTTTCCAGCCTAAGATTCGTGTTGCCTTTCGCCCCCTCACTCTCTCTTTCTCTGTCTCTCTGGGCATCTCCTCTCTCTTCTGTGGCATTCTCAGCCGGAGGGAGGTGTGGAGGAAGGGGAGACGGAGGAGAGAAGTGGAGAGGAGAACAGGGGAGAGGAGAACAGGAGAGAGGAGAGGAGAGGAGAGAAAAGAAGCGGGAGGGGGGGGGGGTTGGATGTATGGTGGAGAAGAGTAGGAGGGAGGTTCTTGTCTGTGAAACTGCCCGTGAACCCAGCACTAACCCTGGCGTGCCTCATCATTGAACTTTCCGTAACACTTTCGCCCACTACGTTGCCGGGGTACTGCTTTCAGATGTGACCTAGAATTTGTGCCACACACAAACTACAACAGACATGATGGTTATTAATAGTTATTTAGTATGTAATTAACACTCATTCATTTTAGAAATATGAATTCATCTGTTTAATCTGTGCATTCAAATTTTTAGGTCTTGTTTACTTGCTAAGCTGCGATAAGTTTTCTTGCTAAATGTTTTTCTCGAGCTATTATTCTCAGTACACACTCTCTCTCTCTCTCTCTCTCTCACACACACACACACACACACTCATCACCTGACCCGCAATTTCTTCTCCTTTCAAAACAGGTAGAACGATCCTCTAATCTCTATACTTTACTTACCAAAAGAGTCAAGAGTTAAGGATATGGTGTGGTGTAAAGATTATCCCGAGGTACGTGCACGCTCGCAGGCTGTGATTGTGTTAGTGCCGCATGTAGCTAGTGATTTTAATTCAAACCGGGAAGATCTACATGTAATTAACCTTGAAGAATCCCCCACCCCCTCTATTTTAATTTAAGACGTGTGCTTGCACTGCAGGGTGCACTTTTCTTCTTCGTTTTCTTCCTTTCACTCTCTTTTTTTTTTTGTTCTTTGTTTTTTTGTTGGATCAATGTGCTTCACTAAGAAGTATGTGCCAGAACTTTCAATTGTGAAGAAGGCATGAAAAATAAGGGGGTGTATCACTACAATAAGGCTTCAGGATTTATTTATTTTTTATATTTTTTAATTTATTTATAAAATTTTTTGATGGTTTTATTTTACATCATAACAAATCAGAATACTTTGCTTGCAGTAAGATAATTATCCTTGGGTTTTTGGCTGTTATTGATATGTATATATTGATCCTTATCCACTAGGGGGAGCTTGTAATATACTGAACCTAAACTGCACCTTTATAGTATAGTAAAATGCATTCTAAACATTTAGGTTTCTATTCTTCATATATATATATATATATAGATATATAGATATAGATAGATAGATATAGATAGATAGATAGATAGATAGATAGATAGATAGATAGATAATTTTTTTCATTTAATTAATAGTTTTTTTATGCCAACAAGATGAAACCTACACTTTAATTACCCGACATCAAAGGTTTAGACTATACCGTATGATATATAATAAATATTGTTCTTTCATGAAAGACCGCATGCTATAGCAATTTCACTATAATATACTACTGAGGATTCTTTTTTCCCTCTTTTTTTGTGTGTGTGTTTGTTTTTTGTTGAAGAAATCATCCATCTCCAGTAACTCAGAAGCTCTGAGTATGCTAATTCTGCTGCTCGAAGCCTGAGCCGCACCGTGTTAATCACAGTGAACAAGCTCAGACATGCTGCCAGTGATGATCTCCTTTTTTTCCCCATTAAATACATGAATAGAGCAAAACGCTGCAGTGTGACTTCTGCACGGCGTGAAATCTCTATTATTCATCCACGCTAATAATAATAGTCTACAAGCTTATGTTTGCGCTCCTGATCCTAGACATGGCTAATAATGTATGTATATTACATTTTAAGTGTTTGTTCCACTGTGCTGTGATTTGTCATTAAATGCCATGTTAAACTTGCTTGTGTAAACCTCCTTTTTTATAGTTTATGATTATATATGCGTTATGCATATATATATATATATATATATGATTTATCCCCTTTTCTTGTTTTCTGCTGTGCTGTCTCTCTTTCCTCTCATCGGGATGATCTTACGTGACATTTTACATTCTGTCCTTTATTATGAGTCTCTATTCTTGGACAAGATGTGGTTAGGAGTTAACAACCTCACCTCTCTTTCACTCTCTACAGTCATTGTGCAAGAATGTAAATTTAAAATTAATATCAGACCTATGAGGAGCACATATAAAGATAGTGCATAAAGTTTTACAATTTTGCACTGGGATCAGATTTTCTTGTCACAAAAAAAGAAAGAAATAAAGCTTTGTTTTTTTTCACAGCACTGTTTTTCCCACAGTTTGTTTCCTATATCAATACAGCATCAATATTTTTTTAACAGCCAGTGACGGATCTTACACATTCATGTGTAACTGTGTAAGTGTTCCCTCTTAAATCAAACAAAGTATACCGTGCATATACATGCACACAAGTGTACACGTCTTCTATGAAGCATCGTCTCTCCCAGCAGACTGTGCCAGTTCGTTTCTGCAAGTTGTTTGTCTGTCTCGGTCCTGAGCTGCCTGATCTATCCGGAGAGTGATGTGCCGTGGCAGATGCAGCTCTAATTATACAGTTGTTTTAAGGTTGTCAGGTTGCAACAAGGAGGAAATCATCAAGGGAGGTGTTTTGATCGACGGAGGGTACATTTTTAGCATCTGGCAACCGTAGCAGCTGTTGTACCATCGCCCGGTTGCCAGCGCTCTAGCTCTTTAAATATCGCCCCAATCCATCTTGTAATGGCAAGTGTAAATTACTTCTACACGCCAATAACTGCCTTACTATGATGTTTCGTCCTGTCATATCTGGCTGTATATTGATTCCACATTGCTTTCCCTGCCATGGTTTCTGCTTTTCACAGGCTCGTAAAGCAAGTGTCCACCCAGAAACATGATATTTATGTTGACATATTCCTCTTTAGCATGTTTAGCAATTTCTTGGGAAATGCTTTATTTTTGTTATTCTTGTATGCTTGTATGCTTGTATGATTTGCTTGGGGGCTTTGCTAATGCAGTAATAATGATGATTATTATAAGAATAAAAATAATAAGGATCACATACAGTATAGTACTGTGCAAAAGTCTTTATCCATCCCTCCTTTCTTAATATTAAATTACCTAATGTCAGTTTAATTTAATATGTCAGTTTAATTTAATATGACAGACTGTAAAGTGGCTAAATATACAATAAAAAAATGTATGTAACAACCTTAGCAGCGACCTCATTTCCCCTCTCGTCTGTTCCATTCACTGAGCAGTCAGCAGTATACTTATCAATGATCATGCTTTAAGTTTTTTTTTGTTTGATTCGTTTAATGCGTAAATGATTCATTGGTCAATAAAAACGAGAGACAAAATCTTGCCAAAATGAGAGACAAAAAAGCCCTTTAGAAAGCCTGGAGATAATTTTCCTCAAAACTATATAAAAGTGCAAGAAAGTCTGGCTCCTTTAAATTGGAAAAATGAATTAATTAATTAAAGGGGGGGGGGGGGGGGTTAAGGCTAGTCTCTAAATATCAACAAAATTATTTTTTTTTACTGATTTTGAGTGTCATATTAATAAGAAATGCATAACAGTACAGTAAGTAATTAGACATTACTCCCAGAAATGATGTATACGATGCCACTGAAGATCTGAGGTTTATAAATTATAAGTATTACTATAGTTGTATTACAAGTTGTTCTTGGTAAATTGTTCCTACAGTATATTGTTTCTCCGGTTTGATCCTGAGCTTGGATTACTGCCTGTGCAGAGTTTTGCATGTTCTCTGTCTTGTCCGCGTGGGTTTGTTCGGGTTCGCCGGTGTCCTCGCACCTCCCAAAACATGTACTGTGTATAGATTAGATTAGTCGTTCTTTTTCTTGAGTAATAACTTTCACCACATATGTGGACATGTGGGATGGAAAGAGACCTGTACTTGTTAGTTTTTGTTCTCTCTCTCTCTCTCTCTCTCTCTCTCTCTCTGACAGTCAGGAGCTGAGAGGAGCCGCAGTGCCCACTCAGCATGTCCACAATGCCCTTTCAGCCCACATGCCATTCAGCCAAACACTCAGGTTAACACAACATACACACACACAGTAGGTTTCATACACTAAGCTCGACTGCTAATGCAAATCCAAACCAATATTATCGGCTTTTCTACTGTGACTTCAGGCACATCTCTCTCTCTCTATTAGAAGATCCCTTTGATTATGTTAAATGTCTGTTACAGTTGCTTGACCTGTGTGTGTGTGTGTGTGTGTGTGTGCGTGTGTGTGTGTGTGTGTGTGTGTGTGTGTGTGTAACCGAGTCAGTGATATGTGTCTGCAGGTGCAGCCATTGTGCTTATTAGTTTGCATTTTATTTTTTTTCTCAACCTCTTCTTGAAGTGAACAGATGTTGGGCCAGCTCTCAAAATCAGGAGCCGTAACCCCAGACTATAATCAATGTGATTTCAATCAGCAGTTCGCCTCGTGACCCACTTGTTTTCTCCCGGAGCTGATTGTGATTGCCTGCTCTGACGAGCCATACCCACTATAATTAACCTTCAAATTATATGTGTCCCAAAACCATCATATAGTGATCTGTAATCTCAAAATAACTCCACTTTCAGGTGATGGTGAGGCATCGGGTCATCGTTTCAATCCTAAACTTTCAGGACTGTTATTGTCTGATCCACACAAGGGATTTTGCTGTCTGGTTTGCAAGAGTTATGTATAAATCGATATGCAGATATCTAAAGAGTGACTGTGCTCGATAATGGCGTTTTATTAAAGTAAGTCCCAGAGACTATAATAAAACAAAGCTCAGGGTTTTTATTTTCTCCCTGGAGATTAGTAGAAAGCAAGCAAGGCACCATGCATTCTTTCAGCTGCATGGACAAAATGCGACGCTTTGCATCATGCATGCTATACATTTGGGGATAGCAGAATGTTTTTTGTTAGTCGGCTGTCCAAAGTTTTCTTTAAAAAAAACAACAACAATATCACAGGTACAAGCAAAACAGGACAATCAGGTTTGTTCTTGCCACGTCGCAAGATTTTAAATCCAGTGTTAAAAAAAGATGCTAACAGCTAACACAAGTCAATATGGTCATTCAATTAAATCGGATTTATTTTGTTGCTTCTTGCACTGATGTTATGTCTCCGGTAAATGATTCATCAGTGACGCAGAGGGTTCTTGATAGGGTAGAAATTTGATTTGCACCCTTTAATTGAAGCAGGATGCTGCTCAGCGGTAGTTTGTATTGTCCATACTTGCCCCATGATGGGGGGTAAAAGGGGTTTGTCTCCCCCTCAGTGATCCAGACTAAACATGTCCAGGCTAGACTGGGGAGCTGTCCTTAGTCAAGCTGCCCCAGCTACCCCTGTACCCCAATTAAAGCCCACAGAAGGCAGTAGTGCCTGACTGAATGGCCCTCTGGTTCCTTTTTTCTTTTTTTCTTTGTGCATTTTTCTATCACTTTGTATATTAAAGTTTGTAAATATGGTAGTGAGACGTACTTTAGACAGTTCTTTAAACATGCATTGGTAATAAGTAAATACGCAGAATGAAATAACATTTGTATTAATGTTAAATATAAAGTGCATATAAGATTTAAAAATTAAAATTAAAAATAAATCAATGAATCTTATAGGAGTCCAGAAAGCTGCTACTATACTGCTGCATGAATAGCCCTAGGTATCACATTAATCATTTCAAGTTTGGTTTAATTGAGCAATATGGCTTTCAATCTCAATTACTGGTTTCTAAAATAGCACTTGATCAGAAGCATCCTATTATTTTGCATTCATTCTTAATTAAATTATTTTTTTTTTTTGTGCTCTGACAGGTGTTTGTGCACAACTTACTGAAGTTAGAAAATACTAATTCCAGGTCATGAATCCTGAATGTGTGCCTGAGATATCAACCATTTTTTAAATATTTCATTTTCTATTACATTAGCAAATTTATCCTGATGTTAATCTCTTTTAAAAAAAAAAGTGTGCCAGCATTTGAAGGAGAAATTGACTGAGCTCTTAGCTGCTATGCAACAGCTCACTTTAAGCGAATTCATAATTTGATCTATAAAAAAATGTAATCTTTGAGATGAGCAGTATCTGCTTAATGATTATGGAGCTGCCTCCTCTAATGTCCTCTATCTAGGAAAAAAAATCAGGCAATTTATTAAATGATAATATAATTAATTGACGTTGTTATACTTATTTATGTATTTAACATTGGCCTCAAATGTCAATACAACTCAAAACATAAATTTTAGTTTCACATATGGTACTTAAAATCAAATGGATCATAAAGTGGTCCTGAAAAACTGTTCCTCATTTAAGCCAGGAAAAATCAGCATAAGTTCAGAATCAAAACTGAGACTCAAGGCTCAATTTTATTTTAAATTAATCCTGCATGCATAACTCCTGCACAACTTCCAAATAGTGCTAAAGTCTATATCTATATATATACCTTGCATATAAGCAATCCATTTGTTATAACCAATTATATATATATATATATACGCACACACTAAACACAGTTTGTTTACATTTTGCATTTTGTTTAATTTGAGTAATTAAAACTCTGCAAATACTACATGATCTTGGGTTTATTTTGATGTATTGTGATGTCATTTATACACTCTAAATACCAGTACTTATATTCTATGTTAGAGACAATCAAAACTGCTACTGCTACTCATCCTTATATACATTACTAAGAACATTACCATTATTATTACAACATACTTACTTTTATATAACTACATATTTAGTTTTACATATTTTTTATTTGACATTTTGTATAATGAATTCCTTTTATCCTTATTTTGTATTTCCACACTTTATTATTATATCCTGTAGATGTTATTTTTTCACACTTATTTTTTTAAGTTATGATTTAACTTGCCTTACACTTTTTGTATTTGACACTAACAGTTAAGTAAGAAGTTGTGTAAGTTGTGTAAGTTGTGTTTCACTGCACATCACTTTGTCCATCGTGGTTTATGTGATAATTAAAATTGGAATTTTAAGTAAAATTAAAATGAAGACAGTATCATGTGTTTTGTATATACGTATGTATAGTTTTATGTTATATTGACCAGTTGACCTCACATTCACAGCTCTGAAGGCAACAACTTACAGACTGTGAAAATTCTTTTATTCACACATACTGTACCTTATGCACAAAACATACACTATTTCAATTAGTATGCATATTGTGTAGTGTTGATATTTCCAGGATGTGCAGTTTCCAGGATTAAGAGTTTGCCTGTTTTTAAAGATTGAAACTCACCGCAGCTATTTTAAACAAATGTTATGTATTGTTTATTATTGACATACTGTAAGTCATTGACTTATTGCTTGTAAATCCCTTGTGAAATATGCTTTATTTGTGCAGGTCATTAACATGCCTTATTTAAAATGCTAATGTACCCAGGCTTCATTTATTTATTTATTTATTTATTTATTTATCTATTTGTTTGTTGTATGTAGCTGTAAAAAATGCATGGAGTTGCTTGAGGAGCATTCAAGTCAAACAGGGACTGATTAAATTTCACAATGGAGGGCGTGAAACCGACACTTACATAAATCTTAAAGCACAGTACGTTGATGAGACTCTTAGCTGCAGTAAAACATTTGAATTGTGCAAAAGTTTTAAAGAAGTCCATACATCTATGAACTATGATCCCGGTCGAGGTGGCTTAGAGCCCAACGCAGTATTTAACATGTCACCATCTTGTGGAATAGGCGCATGTCTCTGTTGGAACAGTACATACAATCATTTACAAACACCACTTGCACATTACAGAAACTTGATTGGAAGTTATTGCCACATCCCCCCATATAGCCCTGACATTGTTCCAAGTCGTTTCCACATGTTTGAGCCATTAAAGGAGTTCCTGGGAGGCCAGCATTTCAGACGTAAAGGAGGCAGGGATGCTTGGGTAAATGAATGTGATTGCAATCAAAGGTCCCGTGTTGACTGGAACTCCCCTTGTATATCAACATATAATTATTGAGACTATAAACAGATTGCCAGGGCTATTTCTAGTTTCGGGCTGTTAGGTCATAACATAGTGTACATTTCCAAATCCTCTAGAATAAACATTTTAATAATTGTGTTAGTTTTGTCTAACTGGAACATGTTCAATGATGCCTTGACTTTCACTGCTTTTGTCTTTGAGTTTCTTCTCAACTCCTAATGGCCAGCTCAGGATTGCAGGTCCAGCTGTAAAAGTCTTTTCCCCATGCTCGGTATCATGGACGTGCCCTCGGCCGCTTCTGCTGCTATTACCACTCCCTGCACTTTTTAGCCTGCACCTCTGAGACCCCAAACTGCCAACTGAGGTGAATTATGGCCAGTTAGATGAAGTGGACTCAGAACCATGGGGGAGAGGGCTGAGACTCTGGAACTAAGCACGCTTCTGACCATTAAAAGCCAGCCTGACATGGGCCCTTCATCTTGCCTCATCGGTGAGACATGTGCTCCCAACCTCTTGCTCCCTGAGGAGGGACAGCGCATCTCCTCAGCTCTCCTCAGCTACTCCGCCATCATTATGAGTTAAGCTCCTTACACATACACACCTCTGCTTCCATCTATGACCCTGATTTACTGAAGGTTTGTGTAGAGATATGGTTCAAACTTTATAACGCTCCCCTCCAAAAAGTGCAAACTGATTTATTGACATGGGATCTGCATCTTCCACATGAGCATGATAACACTAAGCTAAGCAGCACATATGGTAATATTCACATGTTTTGCTTAATTAATTTGTAATTCGGTGCATTTATACCTAAACATACTGGTGTCTAAGAAACTGACTACATTTTTGGGATCACTTTAGATAACGAATTTGCCTTGAGAACATTTATTAAATTTTTTAGAAAAAGCAAAAGTATTCACTATGCTTTTTTATTATAAGAATGTTTATCTAAATCATGCCTGCGAAAAATAATCAGAAAGTTGGTTTTATTTAAGACTTTAACTGTATGTCTCATTCATGCACAATTTAAACAGAGCCGTTACAAAGGGTTTTATTGTCATATTGACTGCTAACATATTGTACACTCCACTCTATTCTCTTTTACAGATTTTTAAAGCAGTTTTCCAGGCTTGCTGTTATTACCATGACCTTTTACTAAGGTCACTTAATTCATTTATTTGCATGTTGTTTCCTTCACTGAGTTGAAGCGTGATGTAATTTATACAATAATTTTGTGTATATATTCCACAGCACGTCCACAAATTGTTCCACCACATATGCAAAACAGTGCATGCTATTTTGGATATTAATATAACACAATATCTCTCACTCATACCATAATTCACCATATTTAGCTTGATTTGTTATGGTTTAAATATGCTTTTACTTTGACCACTTCTCATTTTATTATAAATTTTCTGAAACCACAACATTTTCTTTATCACTGACTCCATGCCATACCATCTCTGGTGCTGTCTTTTTCCCGTCTTTCCTGTGCATTTTGCATAGTGTTATTTATTCTTTGACCCCTGTTTTCTTCCTCCTCTTTCATATTAATATCCTCTCTGTCTCTTTCACATTCTCTCTCTCTCTCTCTCTCTCTCTCCCATCTGTACCTCCCCTTCATCTCCTCCACAAGGTTAATGGCATTAGCTAAAAGAAGCCAGCGGATGCGTATGGAGGTCAGCATAGGCAGATGACCCTCACAAATCTGTTCTGTCCTCCCAATGTCAAAGTGTTGGTGATGAAGCAGATGATGAGGTTTTCCATTTTCAAAAGATTCTGGGATTCTCAGTAAGGAATGAAGCCAGTGATTTAGGGCTGCCATGTCATTCCAGAACTGATGCAGCCACTGTAATAGTTAGATATGCACTTTATTTCAGATGTGATGCCATCAGACATTCAGTAGATGGATTTTATATTGTTTTATAAACAAATAATATGAGTGTATTATGCTTTTTATGCATCATGTGGCTTAGCAATAGGAAAGCAGTTAGCCCATAATAGCATTTTCCATTCCGATTACACTATTTTGTACAGTTTGTTCTTAGCCAACAGGTCAGGGCAGTAGTTTTTAGACCAAGCTCGGCTGCTCTAATTGAGGTCAGCAAACGAGCCTGTGGTGCTGCCTCCTGACACACGCAATGGATGCTTCACCTGCTTAGCCAGGACACGCAGCTCCGCAGTTCCTGCTTTTGGGAATTAAAAAGTGCTGGCCTGAGGAAGAACCAGACTTAGGCAGGTCAGGGCGGAGTGCACTAGAACACCACCCTCAGCTGCCGGAGCTGGTCTGGGCCACAGCTGGCCTCTTCTGGCCATTGTGTCGAGGTCAGAACAGGCATAGAGCAGATTGTTCGAGTGCCCAGTAGTCATTTATTATAGTCCTTCTGGAGAGTCAGAGCCTGTCTTTGGAGTGCTTTTGGGTTCATATGCTTGTACATGTCCTTGCAATAGATTTTTATAGTCTCCATTTGAAAGACCTAGATTTCTTTTTCCAATTGTGCTGCGGATATATCAATAGCGAAAATTGGGCCAGCGCGTTTTGAAAAGACTTTTATTTTTGGCAATTGCGCGTAGCGGCATTGCATTAATCAGGTGTGGCATGGAGTTCATAAATCATATTATATTTGTCCTCTGAAAAACGCCTTTAACCTGCATGTATGTCCATAAATTGCAGTAAGTTTTTGGAACTCATTTTACTCATCCGTTGGTTAAAATACAATCTAGGGGGCATGGACTAAAAAGTTCTGCACTATGAATCATGTGGGAAGGGCAATGTAATCCTGTGGAAATATGCATTCCTGCTAATCTTTCTGCGACAGCTATACTGCATGGATGGCTATTGTGGAAAAATAAATAAAATCAGCTATTAGTCTCTCTAATGTAAACATCTGGTGGGATCCCGTGCTTGCACAATTAATGGCCATTTAATTGGCTATGATAATTTTTTTTACCACAGCAATATGAGGTAAAGAGTTTTGGTGGGAAAGCCAGCTGTTCCCAGTGTGAGCAAATAGAAGTCTCTGAAGTATTTCTACAGTAGGATTTACTCAGGAACCATTTCACAAACAGTGACCGAATAGACTGGAGCACCAACAAGATGGAGGATTAGTGCTGTTATTTAATCCATTCCGTAATACTGCCTCGAGTCACTTCCAATAGGACTTTCTGCCATTTGTTCAAGATTAATCTATTTTCTAGTGATAACTCAAGGCTCATCACTGATAGGGCATTGACCTGTTGATGTAATGCAGTCTTTAATGTTTCTTACATTATTGCGTAGCCGTTTGCAGATGGATGTTTTCATACTGTCTTCATTCTGCACATAGCCTTTTTTTTCTCCAAGGCTCTTTTCCGCAAGCTGAAATGTTTTGATATTTCCCTAATACAGTATAAGGTCACATCTTTGCTTCAAGTCACTGGCATGTTGGAATGAATATAAAAAAGACGCCTTTTGCTGCAAACATTTCTTCATAGTTCTGTGGGCTTTGAGCCAGCATGAGACAGAGAGAGAAACAAATCCTCCTTTTGATGAAGGTTCACCAAAAGCCACTCTGACACCGACTCCTTGCTGGAGCAATCATTTGCATGAGTTCAGCTGAATGGCAAAAGCTTCCTCTGTCTCTGATCCTTCGCTCTTCAAGAAACACACTTTGAAATGTGGAGATTGTGTGGGCTTCACCAGAACAATGTCAAATAGACCTTGTGGAGGGGTGGAATGGATTAAAAGGCATTGTTCCATTTGACTCCCTCTTCTGATTTAAAGGGAGGGTTTGTGACAGTCAGACGCCCGTGTCCGTGTTTATCTTCCCTGTAATAGTGTTTTAATCTGTTGGCTTTGGTGCACGCTTGTAAACAAATCTGTCAGTCAGTCAGACAATGGAGCCTCCATTTGGTGAACGGTGGATTACAGTATTTTCATCATGAGCCATAAAACAATCGCCCACAATGGATTATCCATGTTCCCACAACCGATCTGATAAACTATCAGATCTATTTTAAACTAATTTAACCAAATATTTCATTCTTTTTTCTAGGAACCTGGCATATGCAGCATCAGCATGAATGAGGAATGTTTGGTATGACCAATATCTCATGTAATATTTTAAGTTATTAAATTTTATTTTATTTTAAATTCATATTTATAAGGGGCTGTACATGGATTCATAACTTGGTAGGATGCCTCTATTTAAGGCTTTATACATACAATTTTAGCTATTTTTCTATGTCTGTCCTGTGAAAGGGCATGTGTGCGCACATCAATACTCGTTTGCTCAGTAAAACTATCTGAACACTGTTCTATTTCTCTAGGTTTCTTCCAGTTTTGCTTAGACAGTCTCATTGCCCCAAATATCTACTAAATCACCGACAGCTCTCTCTGCTGTTCCCTATTGTTAAAATAAAATTCCTGTGCTGCTGGAGCTTGTGATGTCATCACCTATGCATGCATCTACACGTACTGTACTGTATACTGTACATATGACTATTGTTTTGTTTAAACATGTTATAAAAATGTTTATAGTCCACATACATATATAATTCTATGTAGGTATATTTGTATAGCGCTTTTTTTTTTACAATTGTCATTGTCACTTTACACAATTAAAAGAAAATTATGGAAATTTGTATGAAATGTGAAAAATGTGTATGAATTAAAATGGTGCATATGGTGTTCATAGATGCTGCTTAAACTGGAATTATTTCTGTTGTGAATATTAGTGTTGTAAATATTATAATTTTGAAAAAGTATTGTTCTTGTTTTTACCTAACTCACTTGACTTTCAGCTTACAAATCTATAAAGCATTAGAGTTATATGATAATAACATATCATATCTGTAAATCATATACCGTATACATATTAAAAGTAGATACATTTAGTTTCTTTTTTTAAGTTTAAATATATTTGTTTTATACATTACACTACATATAATGCATTCTATTAACAATTCATGTTTATAAATAATTATGTGTAAAATGTCTTATACATATGTTATAACATTATTATGAGACAGTAGGTATTTAAAATTATGTTATTATGGGTCACATATGCAGATATTTTTTATTTAGCCATATTTTACTACAACTAAAAAAGTAATGATGAAATAAATCAGTGTGTGTGCTGTCATATTTTCTTACATTTGCCTGCTCTTCAGGATTCATGTGATTATATCACATTAATATCAAAGCAAGTTTAAAAGGACATTCATCAATCAATTCATCACAAATATCCTCCACTTAATTCAGTTTTATGATGCATTATTATTTTGTCCATTAAATTAATTAAAAAACATTCCCTGGATTTAAATATACGTTTTCTCCCGAGTCTCTTTTATGAACTCCCTTGAGATCTCTACCTACCTAAAGTGACCTTCAAGCCTCAGATTCTTGCCATGTTATTCTACACAGTGATTCTCCACTGTTGTCAAACTGTCAACTTGCCTCCGTCTTTGATGGACACGACAAACAAACAGCGTGCCTGGCTCTTTGCTTTGGACTACATCACCCATAGCAGCACAAACACAACAGCGCTGTCATTAACTAAAACTGTTTATTTTTTAAAAGATAAGACAGGCTTTTGTGGCTAATCAGTGGCTGCACACGAACTATGTGGAAGAGGAAATAAGGCGGCTGTAATAAAGAGGGTGAGCTGGTTTATTCACCCATGTTGAAAGAGAAGAAGGCGTTATTGACCTATGCTGGCAGCCATGTGTTTCAATTATTAACTGGCAGCCATTTGTCAGGGAGGCCCAGGAATACGGGAGAGACACGAGGTTCAAGCCTGGGTTAGTATCGTCCTCCATCCGTTATTGCATGTCTTTGCACGGCACTTTAATTGAATTATCCAATTTATACTTCAAGCAACAGTGCCCTAGTCCCGAACCCATGACGCGATACAATTAAATACAAGTTTGAAAGCTGCTGTTTTGCATATTCCATTTTTCACTGGGGGGTGGTGGGGGATTGGGTAGGCATATGTCATTTTATGAGCCTTATTTTAGCAAGACCATATTATTATGCTGCATGTTCAGAATTCCGATGATGTTCTGTGTCCTGTGCTTCAAACAATCCAATATTAATATTTCTGGAACAGTTTGCAGGCCTGTTTCACTCCTCCGTCAATCCCGCTGGTTTTTTAAATTCTTTCCATCATCCCTTTGTTGTGAAATCAAGATCAACTTCATGCTCTTAATTTTTGACTTTATAACAGATGTCTTCAGGATTTTGTATGTAAATGGGAATCCTCTAAAGGCTATTAATTCTAATCGAGTCCAATTTATGCTATTTCGGAGCAGCTGGAAGTGGCTACAGTGTCGCGCCCGTTCACTCACGCGTTTAAACTGCTGCCTTTCCTCCAGGTGTTTCAAAACTATTTCTGTCACATAAAAGCAAGTCTACTTGACCTTTGAACCCTGCACCTGGACATCAACACTGCTCATTGTTAGCTAATCCTCTTATTAACACTCCCCAAAAGCTCCCGAAAATTTACCTTCAATCAAGAGGTCGTCTCCACAAACTTTGTCACAATGAGATCTTCAAGAGAAGAATAGTGGTTAAAAATGTACTTTACATTAAGCATGTAATGTACAGCAACTATGCTAATTGCAGCCTTGCAGATAGATGGGTGTTGATTACAGGATAAACATGGGGAAGGCTGGGGGGGGAGAGGGAATGCGTTCATCATGCGATGCTCATTATCGGGTAGGAGCTCCAAGCCTACATTTGTGTCTCCATCCATCTGTGTTGACTTTCATTGACAGTCATATGATTACATGTTGAGTAAAGACTTGCAGTGTGAAAATAGGAGTGACAACAACACCATCCAGTAAAATAACTTTTAATTGGCAACTCTGTTTAAGAGCAAAAACAGGAAACAGACTTGTTTACATTCAAAACTTTGCATGGTTCTTTGGTTACCATTATCCTTAAGTTTTAATAAGCCCCCCAAAAAAACTTTTAATTGGCAGCTGAGTCTATGCAAAAATGTGGGTGTGTCCTGGCTTGAATTAGCATAATAATTCACCCATAACCGACACCATTTAACAAATGGGGGAGTAAACATCTGTTCCAGATGTCCCATTATCCTGTCAGGCTGCTAAGCTCAGAGAGGAGCTTCAATCATGGCCTCTGGCAGCCTGTGAATCAGATGCCGGGAGAGGCCTGAGAGCACCATGCCACACTTTGAAACCCTGCTGGCACAGACATAGTCAGCCGAGCCGAAAACGAGCTGTCCTTGCTGTTTTTGAGTGATGTGGGTGTGCGATGTCCTTTCTCTCTGATGCCGTCTGATGCTCTTTCCAACAGACAGACTTCTCTCTTTCCTCCAGTCTCAGATTCAGATAGTCCAATCTGCCGCTAGCACTCTGGCTTTGGGGAAATTTGTGGAACCCACTTCAAATGCCAGTCCTCTATGGGAAGGGTGACATTCTGACTACGTTCTGATTTTAGCGCTTTAGGACGGAGCAGCCTGATGGAAAACACGACCGCTTCTGTGTTTTCTCCCATCGTGGGTCAAATGCCACAATGTTGATTTATTTGTTTTCCGCTCTGGTGTTGGGACTTTGCTAATTTCAGTCAGAGCTAGCATGCTTCACCGAGTGAATGGGTGCTGATCCCTAAACCGAAATGTCACTGGAAGGCCTGCAACCTTATTTGGGGTGGCTTCCTGCATGGAGGGGGGACACTTATTTTATGTGTTTGTTTGATGAATAAATTGAGTAATTATCCTGCTGCTGGGGCCTCACAAGCAAATGTCACCAGCAGATAAACCAAGCAACCAAGCCAAGCATGCGTCTCCTGATTTGCCTGAGCACATCTTAAGGTATCTGAAGTTCATCTTAATTTAGTTTTGAGTTCAAGGATGCACATAATCAAAAGGCAGTCATTTGGTGGAGGGCCCTGGGGTCAGACTGTACTCCACACCCACAGCTCTCGAAGCCATTGTGATTCACGTCTGGGAACATCTTTGGGTTTGAATGAGGGAGGAAAATGCGTGTATGAAAATAACTTAATGCAGTTTAAATTTCTGAGGTAAATTAATCCAAACTCTGGGTAATAATGCAATCTGCTCAGAAAAACCAAGTAATTATAAGTAAAGGGGAAACAAAAGCTGCTCTAGGAGAAATGCTAGTTTCTGTTATCAACAACATATGCTATAGGAGCTATAAACAGTTGTCCTCTCACCAGCATCTCTCCTTTTGTCTCGTTCGAAGTTAATAAGACACACATACACACACGCACATGCACACACACACGCACACACACACATACACCGCTTGTTGTGCTATCAAGAAACGAATGTCTTCTGATGTACTGCCCATTACCAAAAGTGTGAGGTTTCTTCTTACGGTATTAACGAATATACATTAATAAAATGTTTTATTAACAAACAACACATTTTACAAATCCCTTCATTATTAAGCACTGACAATGCATGCGGATGAGCTGTTACTGTGGAAACCAGGTGTATTAGCTGTACTCGCCAGAGCTGTGCTTCTATAGAAAATATTTAATTTGAGAACGCTTTGTAGCATTTAAAGCTAAATATAAAGTACGCGTTAAAGTAACCTCCAGAGCTTTGTGTTTATTTGTGCGAAATCATATAAGCTGGGGAATGTTTTAAAATGAGAGATAATGATTAGCTGCATAGCCAGAGCTGCTATGATGCCATGTGCCACTGTTACTCTTGACTAATGTCCAGCTTTTCCCACAGCACACATCAAGACATGTCCTCCTATTACCCTCAGCACAGGAAACATTAAATTCCTCCCCAATCACTCAGCTTTGGAATAACAATAACTTAAAGTACTGCTAATTGAGCTTAGTCTTGTCCACTCTTCGTGCTAGAGTGCCTCATGATTTTATCTGTTCCTTTTAATAATTACATTATCATTTTATGCACCGCCATTCTTCCAGAGTGGGTGACCATTTGCGTGGAAGTGAAAGCTCATTATTAGCCCTGAATTATGTGCCATTTATTGATCCCTGTGGTGGATTATGTGCCTGTGAGTTGGTCTAGACAGAACAGTTAGTGAGATGACAGAGCGCCAGGGAAATGTATCGGGCCCCTGGGAGAGATCAGGCCTAGCTCGCCGAGCAATTAATGCCTGCTAGGTAATGGAATTTAGGTTTACACTAAATCCAGCAATGTGCTGACATTTTCAAGTGTCTTGTAAAATAACATTAGGCTAATTAGTTAAAAAGAAAGGGTGATACTTTGCAATGTCTGTCTTTCATTCTCATTAGCCAGCTGTAGGGTAAAATCATTGATCTGAAGCCACATGGTTAAAATCGTTTATGTGCATTTTATTTTATTTTATTTTGGCTTGAAAAAAAACAAACAAAAAAAAAACTTTAGACTGTTGTCATTGGATGAGATGTTTTTGGTCTTAGCAAAGTGCAATGATCAAGTATGTTGAGTAAGGCACTGTATGGGGTATTTGTCTCTGTATAGTAGTAGCAAGTGTACTAATGGAGGATACGGGGGTCTTTGTCATTATTTTGATGAACAGGCTAATTGAACAGCCCACTTGTTAGCAAGGGTGAGATATACGTCCTTGAAGGGACTTCTGGAGTGTTGCTAGGGAGGGGTGGGAGTGGTTTTATGCACAACATTAAGTGGGTTTAGGTTTTGTGTGTCTGTGTCTGTGTGTGTGTGTGTGTGTGCGTGCGTGCGTGCGTGTGTGTGTGTGTGCGTGCGCGTGTGTGTGTGTGTGTGTGTGTGTGTGTGTGTGTGTGTTTGCCCATTTCCTTTCTTTACCCAAGGACTTGTCCTAGGGCAGTTTGCCAACCACAGACCTTCTTAAAAGGCTGGATTTAATCAGCATACTGGACGACTCACAGAAATTCACGCCGCCACCCATGGATGTGCTGCACCTGCTTTTTCAGGGCTACAAGAAGACAAGAGGCTCACTTCAGTAATGAGACCAGTGCAGATCCCAACACCCATCATTACTCTTTTATTTTTTTTATCCTCTCATACTCTGTCACACACAACGTTTTTCTCGCTCACTTTCCTCACAAGAGTTGGGTGGGTAATGTCGTTGAACATGTATCAGGGTGTAAACAGGGGCGTATTTTAAGAATCAAGCCTACAGGGTTTGTGTGTCCTGCCATGGGTGGATACAGGTCTTGGCCGCGACCTTGCCTTGTGTTCCTCTTATACCTCTAATGATCTCTCTGTGTTGTAATGATACAATGCTCTTTCTTGAGCTGTCCTTCTTCAAGCACCTGGATCTCTCTCCCTCTCTCTCACACTCACTAAGCGTCTAAAATGCTCAGTCAGCAGTTCAGCTCACGGTCTAGCAAATGAGCTGTCCTATTGAAATAGAAAGCAGAGCGCTCCATGTTGCAGAAATTGCTGCCATGGCAAGCTGCAATGGAGAGGGAGCGGGGCGAAATTACTTGTTCGGACAAAGAAACATGAGAATGTCCTTTTCACTACAAATGTACCAATTTAGAGTCACATTGAGGAGATTACCACCTTTTTCCTTTTCCCCCACTATCTGCTCCCATTATGATTTGTACATTATCCCAAGCGGTGCTTGAAAAATATCCTACAATTAAAAAAATACTACATTTTCAATTTATTTCCTTTTTCTAATCCCATTGGAGGTAACAGTTCCATGGATGCTTAGCGAAGGACTCTGACTGTGCACTCCACCTCCACTTTAGTGCATTAAATAATGCAAAAGAAAGGAAGAATGAAAGAAAGAAATGGGTGTGTTTATTCTTTATACAATTTGGCCCAAATTGTTTGACCTACCACAACAAATCAGTTTCTATCTACTTCAGCAGCATAAATCACTTCCCTGGCATGCTAGCTTTTTTTTTTTCTTTTCTCAAAACTATATTATTTATAATAAGATACAAACATATTAAACATGCTACCACAAAATTAAACAATAGTAAAGTTAGATTTTTATTTTTATTTAATTTATACAAAAAAAAACTTAAAGTAAACCATTCCCTTACTTGCCTTCCTTGAAGCCTGAAGTAATTAAAATTCCATTGGGGAAGCTAATTGAAGTGTTAAGATACGGTGTTATCATCAGCCCCAGTAGCCTGCCCACTTGAACACCTAAATTGAACCGTTGGCTTTGTGAATGGCCCATGAGCCGTGTAGCCGACCCTCTTGTTGTGTGGTCCCGCTTCGGCTCCTCATTATGGCTGTTTGTCATGGGAGAGGAGGTGTGCTGGATGAGAGAGTTTGAATAAGGCCTGTTTGAATTCATAATTGTGTCTGGCTAAAGGGGGGATTTGTAAAGCAAGGCAGGCTTCATTGTTTGACATGTGTGAGTCCGGCAAAGGGTGTAAGGCAGCTCAAAGCTAATGTAATCTAAGCGATTATAGAGGGTTCATTAGGAGATGAGAAAGAGAATGAGGCAGCGTTAGAGTGAGGGAGAGAAAGCCCTTTTTGGAGTCACTGGAGGGCTGACAGTAATGGAATAGCTGCGATAGCTAAAGTCCATTTTTTTCTTTTTTTCTTTTTTTTTGAATGTTAATTTTTATATATGTATATGTACCCACTACCAGTTAAATGTATAGACACAACATCTAATTGCATTTCTGTTCCTGATTTTTTATATTAAGCTACATTGTAAAATAATGCTGAAGGCATCCAAAATAAGCAATATTCTTCTTTGAACAGTTGATATTGAGAAGTGTCTGATCTGGAATGGCTATAATTTAAGTTGCTTTAACTGGTGATTTTTGAGGCTGGTAACTGAACGTGCCCTCTGCAGCAGAGCAAAGTCTTGGTCTTGCTTTCTTGGGATGGTTTTCCAAAGCTGATTTACAGTCGCAGCTTCCATGGATCTTGGCATCCTCTCCACTAGTCTTTTATATTCCTGTTGGTTACCTATGCCACTTTGCCACTTTCTCAAATATTCAGGCAGTTCAGCTTTGTTTGATGGCTTGTGACCATCCATCTTACTGTTGTTTCCAAAAGGGTTTTCAATATAGTTTAGCTCTGCAGATTGGGCAATTGAGTCTTGATCTTGTGATCCTCCATGATTGACCCGGCAGTGTGGTATGGAGCATTGTCCTCTTGGAAAAACTAATCCTCAGTGTTGGGGAATATAATCAGAGCAGAAGGCAAATTTTCTTTTATGATAACCTTCTAGTTGGATTGATTTATACATCCTTCAGACAGACAAATCTGTCCAATTCCTTTCTTGCTGGAGCACACTTATGTAATCATTGATTTATTTCCACATTTCACTCCACATCTCCATCTCCATCTAACCATAAGGGAACAAGATGTTGGTCAAATGCCAAACTGGACTAATCAGTAAAGATTTCACTGCAGTCCAATTTTTATGGACTTTTGCAAACCTCAACCTGGCTCTTCTTTGATTCTCATTAAAAAAAGGTCCCTGTCAGTAGAGATTTGATTTTTGCCCTCTGCCAGTCTGGAGCTCTGTTATCACCAGTATTTTCTTCTGCTTGACTGTGTTTTTGTGTTCTGCTATCTTTGAAATTTTAAGGATGGAAGCAACTTTGACACTCAATGTATACCAGGAAGGCTAGGATTGAACCCCTCTTTTTCTCATTCCAGACCATTTTTTCAACTCTTTTGGCATGGTCAGTGGCCATGGTCAATCATTTTTAAAATTCCAATTATCTTTGAGATACCAGTAACATTTTTTCAGCCATCCAACTGGTTAAAATTGCAAGGGCAGAGTGATGATCACACCAGTGTTTTTTTTAGAGAGAGATTTTTTATTAAGTTACACTGGAGTGGAATGGTTGGCAGAAGTGTAGAGATGATGATTCAAGAAAAGAATTGCAGTGGCCTTTTTTTTTCCAGAGCTGGATATCTATAAACACTTTGACAACAAAATGAGATTTAGCTTTTTTCAGTTTTGAGAGTGCATTATTGTGCAAGTATTGCAAATATATAAGTCAGCCTGCAGTTGTGTTTGCAATTTAGTACGGTGAGGCAAACAGACAGTAGCAAATTAGACGAAGAAAAATAAAGTTTTTTTTGTAAAAATATTTACAAAGATTGTTGTAGATTATGAAAAACATAATAAACAATACCAGATGTTCAGTGAACAGCATCATCAGCCTTCTTCTTTAAAAAAAGTAGTTTCATACAGTACATGACAACTTCCTCTTATAGTACAGGCATGCATCTATTTGTGGCACATGAATATCACCCATTTCCTAAGATTTATAACGCAACAGTTTTGCACACAGAATGTGCATCAGATTTACATACGAATGTGCATATTTTAAGTTTTGTAACCTTAATTCGCTGCTTCACCGAAATGCCTACACTACAGTCTATATACTATATACTGTATACAATATAACAATATATTAAAAACTCTTTGAACACATTCAAATAACTTGCAGAAAACCCTGTGTAGAACAGGAAGTATCATCACAGTGTCAGGGAATAATAATTTTTGTACAGGTCAGAAAATGGCATTTATTTTTTTATGAATGTGAACTAAACAACATTAATCACCAACTATACTGTATAACATGAAAGGATTATGGTTACCCAAGGCTCATGTCCATAGAGAGCAAAAAGTGACACCAAAGTACACCCTCAGTATGCCCTGTGTGGATTTTAAGTTGATGTTCATAAACATTCCAAAAAAACATGTACAACAATATAGATACATCCAGCCCTGTTTCCTGTGGAAGTTGTCAACTTGGTGATCTCCACTGCCCAACTTCTATCCTTACTTCCTGTGAAGGGCAACCTGGCAATCTCCACTGCCCTGTTGCATGCGGAAGTCAACCTGGTGTCCTCTGTTGTCAACTTCCTGCCCAACTTCCATCAAGGCATGCTGTGGAGGTCAAACAGGCAAACTCTGCTGCCCATCCCTGCAGAAGTTAATTTGGTGACCTTTGCAGCCCAGCTCTCCATGAAGGCAGACAGGGTGAGCACCAAAACTGCCCTGCTTCCAGCCCCGCTTCCTGTCAAGGTCAACCTGGCAAGCTCCACAGTTCCGCTTCCAGCCCCACTTCCTGTGGAGATCAACCTGGTCACCTCCACAGCCCCTGAACTGACAGGAAGTCTATAGTATCTCAAATAAACACTGCTTAAAAATGGATGACTATGTGTTCTAATATAGTGGATAGTGAGAAAATTGCTTAAATTATTGATTTTGCTATTTATAATACTCAGTTATAAATGATTGTAATATTATACTCATTAATACGGTAAGATAAGATATATCTTTATTTTTCCCACATTGGGAAAATTTCAGTGTCTGGGAATCTAACCCATGCCACGGCAATGACAGCGCCAAATCCTAGCCACTAGGCCTCCAGAGACTCAATATAATAATGATGATCTATTCTAGATTCATGACTTTTGGATATGTTAGGGGATTGTTACACCTGCTGACTTCAGCTGGTCATGATGAGGTTATTAGTAATCAAAAACTTCATCTGGAAAACAGAAAGCAATCAGAAGACTCTTTTGGTGTTTTGATTAGTTAATGAGGCAAGTGCTTCAAAATGTGGTTGTATTTTGTGAAATGAGTTGCATTGCAAATGTATCACTGTACATTCTGCTACAACAGGAAGTTTTATTTATATTATTTCCAATAATATGAGTCCTGACCCCATTTTCTTTAATTCTATTAAATACTCACTCACATTAAATTGATGAGTTCATGTAAGTTTCTAAAAATCCCTGCATCCTGCTATCCACTACAGCTTGGGTTACTTATCTCTAATATTCAGTTAATCTATCTTGTGTTCTATTCCAGAAATTAATGAATACCACCTATTGTGATGTTCTGTATTATTGTTATTATTATTATTATTATTATTATTATTATAATTATTACTTTTTTCCCCTTCAGATCCTAGCAGCCATGGGAGGCGGTGAAACCCTGCCAACCCAGAAGACTTATTCCCTCAATTTAACAGCAGTCTGAGGTGTTTCTCCTGCATCATTGGATCAATGAAAAGTAAATAGCCTGCACTTCTTGTTTCGCAGTGCCGTATTGATCTTTCTTCAGCTTTTGCCTCCCCTGTTTGCCCACGTCTTGTGCCTTTCAAACTCCAGGGATGGTGCTGATTGCTATAGAATGGACAAGCTAACAAGCGCATGATGAGGAACCGGCTGGTACTTCTAGCTTTCTTTCATTGTACAGAGGTCCCCGAGATAGACGTGCATACCCATAGATGGACTCCAAACGGTGGATCTATACAGTAACATGTCTGCATTTGATTTTCAGGCTTTTTCCTTTCTCTCCTTATTCCTGTCTGTCTTTAGGTTTTTCATCCTTCCTAGGAAAATATGTTTTGTGGAATTTTTGCCATGCAGAGAACAAAGAAATCAATGGATTGATGGATACCTCTGCTTGAAATCAAAACTTTTTTTTTTTTTTTTTTTTTTTTTGCTGGGGCCATGTTTGTTCCAGAGTCTTTTATCTCAAAGAATGGGTTAAGTGGCCTGTGGAGATCGACGCAGTGCTTTGGAGGATGGGAGGGCTGCTGTTTGTGGGTAAGTGCGACACTGTGTTCAGACACACTTTTAGATTTAGTCCATGCTTGATTAGTCTGCACCACATGAGGGGAGGAATATGCTCACATAAACACACTGACAGACACACACCTGCCTTTGGAAACAGACAGACCAGCAAGAGCAGTAGGAAATCAGTGTTGTGTTTTATTACCAGTCAGGGGAGGAGTGTAAAAAGACGTGATCTGGTTGAATTTGTCACTTTTTATCTCCACAATCTGTTGTGCTATTTATAAGAACTGTCCATGTCCCACAGATGGATTTTATAGATTCCAAAGTTTTAGAAATCTCTCAGTTCATTACTGCACTGTTATTTTGCCTGTAATTAATAGACTCAATCCTTTTTTTTCAGTTTTGTTGCTACTTTATACAACATTTTTTTTTGCTTACCTTTTGTAAGTAATAATCTTTGTACAACTTAGCAAGCCATATATTAGGATTACATGACTTACATGACAGTTATAACTAGGATTATTAAGTAACCCCTTATGGTGCCCTTATCCTTATTTGAGCATCATTAATTTTCTATTATGAAGTCTTGAGGATATTCCTTGTACATGTAGTTCATACTTATCAGCAATGAAGTCATACACCCACAGCGGACTCGTCTGAGGTGTGCTCTGGGGTGTGGATAGTTCCCATGGAAGCTTACAGTGTTTATTATTTAAGATATTAACTTGGACCTGGGGCCCTGGATATTAACCCTTTCTTATATATATATATATTTACATGAGAATGTTTAAGGTCAAAAGCCTGATGAAAATGAATTCATAATAGCGGTGTGATCATATACAAGTATATTATTGGGATTGAAAACATAAAGTGTTTAAAATGATATAGGGCACCTTAGTGACACGTGTAGTGTGCTTCAAGATAGAAATCAGGATAAAACTATGAAATCATGCAAGCTGTAGGGCGTCACTTTTATTAACGCATAATATGAAGCTCATGGGATAAAGCAAAAACCCATACTGTACTGTATATGTTCAATCATCTGCCTGTTCAGGCTCAAAAGTGTTTTTAATTTTTGTGATTTTTTTTAAAATATCTAATGCAGGCAGTTGTGAACGAAATAATGATTACAGTTCCATGCATCTGTTGAACCATTTGAAATGCAATGTTATGGAACACTTCAAAAAGTCATATATTAATAAGTAAAAGTATCTTAAATCTAGTCAAATTTATCTCAAATTTCATGATATATGATTACAACAAACCAAGTATAAGATTATTAAATGTCTTTTTCTAGTTTTACAATTTATTTTATGCATATCTTTCTTGTTCTAGCGGTAGATAGTTTGGCTGGGTTTACTGTAAGTATTTATTACTTGAAAGACTCAACATTTTTGGCCAAAAGAACAAACAATGTGCAATTAAAGCTTAATAGTCATATTTTTGGTGTGCTGTAAAGATCTTAAGATATCACTTGTTAAGATATTACTTGTTAATGTGCCACTTTTTGCAGTGAACTGACAGAACAGGATTTACATGATAACAATGCACACATTGCTACCTTTTTTGCATCAAAATTTTTGTGGTATTAAAAAGAAGTAGTTTTAGGATACGGCCACTACTTTGGGTATAGTATCAAGTTTATTGTTACAAAAAAGAAAAGATAAAAAGCTCTTATTTTAGATACAAACTATGAACTTTAATATAAAATAAACTCATAGTTCCAAAGTACTTGATTAGCAGATATTTTAATAATAGCTATGTACATTATGGTGTCACACAAGGGAGTTGTCCTGGACCATTACTTTTTTCTATTTTTGCAAGCGCCTATGGTGCTGAAGTAACGTTGTCTGCTAATGATGCTGCTCTTTACATCCCAGCACTTACAGCTACAGAACTCACGGTAGGAGTTTCAGTCAGTGTCAGAGTGGCTCTCAACTAAAAACTTCCAATCTTTGAAAAAATAAGACTTTATGCATGCATAAAGCAAATATTAGAATGAGTCAACTCAGAGAATTTATAAATAAACCTGGATATGTAATACTGGCCTGACAAGAACTATTTGAAAAAAAAAAAAAAAGGAAAGAAACTACCATATGTTCATATCAGACAGTCTCAAATTTGTGAAACTGTGAAAGTAAATTTCATGGACCACTTCATTAAAGATTTATTTTTATCATCATAATCTAACTATTTAAATATTAGGAACATTATGTAAATAAGTGCACTAACCATTTGGCTGATTACTGGCACGGAACAGAACTCAGACACATAACATGCCTGCTTTTAAGGTTTTTTTTAACCTCCTAATTACTCTGACATTATTTATTTCTATGCCTTTTTTTATTATTATTAATTGTGGTTTGCAAACTCACTTAGTCAAGTGACCTGGCTAACAACTTCAGATGTTAAAGGCTAGCACCCGCTATTTTAATTCTATGTGTTTATCTGTAAAAACATAATAAAAATGGTCTGATTGTAGCAGGTCATCGTATTAGACAAATACAACCACAGATGAGCAACAACATATAACTACACATAACAACATATAATGTAGACTTTTTTTTTTTTTTTTTTTTTAAGATTATTATTATTATTATTTATTACCTTTATTCTTTATTACCTTTCTTAGTTAACAACTGTGAGCACCTGTAACCGAGCATAAGCAATTTCCCTCTGGGATTAATAAAGTTATTTGAATCTTGAATTGAATCTTGAATAACACAGTGCCATTATTGATTTAACAAAAAGAAAAGCGAAAAGGAAAAAGGAAAAAAAAAATGTGGCATTACTAAATACCCCGTACTGCTTTTATAGGATTTAAGTGCAGGATGGTCAGTTGCAGTCAGGTGCTGTAAATCATTAGCCATTGATTAATTGGTGTTAGAAAAGCAATTGTTGCTGCACATCAATCTGAAAAGGGTTATAAAACAATTTCCAAACAATTTAAAGTTAAGTGTTACAGTGAGAAAGATTATTCACAAGTGGAAAGCATTCAAGACAGTTGTCAGGAGCGGATGTCCCAGCACATTTATTCCAAGGTCAGAGCATACAAAATAATAATAATAATAATAATAATAATAATAATAACCCTCGTCTCATACACTATAGGCCCCACTGAGCATGTTTTAAATGTTAAAGTGCATGACAGCACAATTAGAAAAAGACTGAACAAGTATGGTTTGTTTGGGAGGGTTTCCTGGAGAGAGCCTCTCTGTCAAAAACATAACTAAAAGCACAACTGCATTTCCTAAAACTGTATACCAGAGTATTCTAGATACAAATGTGATGCTATCTGTCTGTCAGCTTAAACTTGGTTGAAATTGGATAATGCAACAGAAAAATGACTTCAACCCAATTGAAATGCTGTGTCCTTTTGAGAGAATGCCCACATGTTTATTTATTTATTATTATTTAATTTTTTTTGCTTAATTAAAAAAATAATAATGGCATGGTTCCTCTGACGTTGTATTTGCGCAATTCTAAGAGTTGCTATGATCAGATGATTTTTATTATGTTTTTACACAAAAACAGATACTGTAGAAGACATAAATCACACATTGTCTGGTAAAACAGGTCATGAGATTACTCACCATTTGTATTGTGCTTTTCATAATTGCCATTGTTACCCATCTTTTATGCACACTGGGTATGTATTGAATGGTTATTTAAGGGAGCTGAAGGCTAGAAGCAAGACTGTGCATGCAGGTACTGTACAGTAAAGTAGTCAACAACAGAATGTTATTACTGTGTTATTACTGCATGTTTTTGTGCAGTAATATTATTTACCATGTTTTAACAAATGTAGCATCATGATGTTTTATAAATGTATTTTTACAGTTTTAGTTACTTTGGTATTATGTCTATTGCACGCACAGATTGTAATTGTTCTTAATTTTATTTATTAGGTTTAACATAAACATACCAATTTGTTATGAATGATGTTTTAATAATTTGTTATGTTGCCATTATTCATTTATATTAAATTTAAATTTACATATTAAATATGTAATATTTTATATTTTACTTGAGTGGAAATGTTGCCATTATTTTTTTATTTATTAATATATGAAAAACACCTGTATAGTGATTTTTTCCCCCAAAATTCTCTATTTTCCCCTCCTTTAGATTTTCCCTGTGATGGAAAACTAAACTGAACACTTATAAATTGCTGACCTTGAAATTTCCTCCCATAAATGTTGCATCAACATTTTCAGCCCATAAATCCTGACCACAAGAACTTGTCAGTGATAAAACATTTGTCTTGTTTCAGTTTGTTAAGCCACATTAAATAAATGCATGTTTGCATGAGTTAAAGTACTAACTATCATCACTGCAAGATATTTTTCATGAGAACATAATCTCACAGCAAAGTGAAAGCAGGAAGGCTAGACTCTCTTCTGATGCAGTATGGAACAGGGACAGGGTCAGTATGTGCTCCAAGCCTCCCACAACTCCACCACTGGTGCCTTGGGACCAATAAACACCTTCTCACTGGCCTGCTCCAAGCCACAGCCACCGTTAGTGCAACCAAAGGCTAATTGGCATTTAATGGAATGTCTGGACTCAGGGTGGAGGGGGGGGGGTGGACAGTGCACAAACAAACCCTTATATTAAAACATTCATGTGGGAGAAGACCTGAGATGGCTCTACTACAACAGCTTTACTGTGCCTAATAAACATATGATATAAGGTGTTTTAGGTGGACTACTAGCGATTAGGGTGCTAGTTCCCGTGGCTAATATATGTGATAGGCATTAGTGTGTAAGAATAGAATGCTTTACACATGGGACATCAGCGGTGGGTCTGTGCATGTTTATCATCATTATTATTACTGTATAAGCAAACTTTCCGTCCTACTGCTTCAAATTCTCTCATCTCCACTTTACCAAATGGCATGAGTGGAAACAATTACGCCATTCATCATGCATGGAAAATGTCTCTCACTAATTCAGTACACATGTCACAGTTTTATGCTCTTTGTCATGCACAGTGTCTACAGAGAATGAGAGGGTGAAGGCCGATGGGAATGATGCAGAGAGAGAGAGAGAGATGATGATGATGATGATGATGATGATGATGATCAGAAGTAGGAGAACATGTCGTGTTGGAATGACTCTTCTAATAAAGTTTAAAATTTGGGCAGCAGGCCTGAGCAGATAAAGAGTGAAACCTCACTTGCCCCCCTTTTGACTCCTTTTGTGCCACCACCAAATCTCAATGATGCAGCCTGTGCCAGACACCGCATCCTGTGGAGATTCTCAGAAATGTCTGCTCTCAATTTAAAAAAAGGAGAAAAGGAAGAGGAATAAGAGACAAAATAATGGTTTAAATATGATCTTGCTCTCATCCAGGATTTGTATTTACAATGGTATCTTTTACCGAGAAAAAATCAGAAAAGCTTAAACAGACCTTTAACTGTATTCTTGCTAATTATATCTGAAGCTTGAAATCCTTAAATTAGAAAGACTGCTGTAAATCAATATGCAAACATTATACAGGAGGGCATAATAAAAGGCTAGAAATGTATCTTTATGTGTTATAAAGGATCTCTGTATCCAATTTTGTTAGACTTCCAAACATGCCTGATTTAAAGACACAGAGCTAAACCCAATACACTGTGCAAATTGACATTTGGCACAACACAACACTGAAGTGTAAACACTGTACTGTATGTGCTTGAATAAAAAAAAAAGGAAAAAGAAAGAAACGCAAAAGATGAGCTATGCTGTACAGAGAGCTGCTACTAATTGACGTACCTTATAAATAGATGATTTCAAATGTTGCTTTAGGCAGGCTAGCCATCGAGTGTCAGCAAGCCACCATAGCGTTTTCATCAGTGCTGAAGCCAAGCTGTTTAGCCGGCAGTGCCAACAGGACCTGCGTATGTGCCTAAATGTCTCATTTCAACTTTCACGCTAGCTCAGGAAGGAAAAACAAATCAGGGTGCTTTAGTAGATTTGAGGGCGGATGTGTGTAACTGTGGTGACAAGCGCCTGGACGGAGCTTCCCGGTTGCCAGCAGTTTGCATTAACTTGGGCAAAACGTTAATTGGAGAGTACCAGGCTCCACTTCACTGCCTGATCTATCTCACTGGTGTTTTGCTTGTTTATCATAAAATGATTGAGGGAAAAAATCTTCTTCATTTCTAAAATAAATATTTAGTATCCCAAATAGCTTAAATGTATCCGAAGTATAAAGATAAAGATGAAATAAAGATGAAGAGACTTTTTTGTCATGTACCTGAATTGGATTTCCCAAGGGACCATGTAAAGAAAAATCTCTCATATGCTTTGCAGTTGCATTTATTACTTTTTTCCCCTCATTTGAGGACATAAAAATAAATAAAAATGTCAAATCCATCCAACATTATATACTACCACACTGAATAATCTGTCAAAATAATACATTGTATGTTTCTTGGTGTCCAAAATGTCACCATACATATGGGAAATTAATAGTGTTTTTGCAAAATATCTTCCAAAATTTGTCGCATTTATTTTATATGGTTAACATGGTGGTGCATGGATTGTTAGCACTGTGGCCTCATGCCTCCAGAGTCAGGGGTTCAATTCCTGCTTCAAGGCTAAATGGTGTTTTTAAATTGCCCATAATGAGTGAGGTGTGTGTGTGTGTGTGTGTGTGTGTGTGTGTGTGTGTGTGTGTGTGTGCGTGCGTGTGTGTGTGTGCTTGTGCACCCTGCCACCACATCCAGGATGTATCCCTCCTAGTGCCCTGAGCTCCCTGGCATAGGCTACAGACCTCCCATGACCCTGTACGGCTTAAGCGGTATAGAAAAAGTGGGTTTATGACATATGCATTTTTACATAGTATTGAAAAAATAAAAAAGAAGAAGAACATGATATGAATATGTAAGATCATTTAAAGGAATGCATTTAAAATAAATTACATGCATGCAACACCAAATGCTTTAACACGAGCTCATTCTGAGTGGGAGAGATAGATGGGAAGGTGTTTACAAAGAAATGGTGCTCGAGGAAAAGAAGTTTTGTAAACAAAAAGTTACGTTTTTGCTGCAAAGTATGAATTTCCCCCTATGTATGGAAACTTTTGGGATAAAGTGAATTTAGTATTGAAGTATATATTGTCATAGCATATGCTTCTTTCATTTATGCTACATGAATAATGGCTCCAAATTTCCTTTTATCACAATAGAAACAAATGATATCATGCTCAGAGTACTACAATAAATACAACTGCTATTATTAAACTGTGATTTTTACTACACCTTCTACAGTATTGCCTATTTTATTCAGCATGTCAGCCAATGGAAATAAATTGACATAAATTACAGTGTTTGTACTTCTCCCTTAGACTGAAATTGCTTGGTAATGTATATAACAACATTGGGGAAGCTGTTTAGTTGTAATGCATGGCTGCTTTGTGTGAGGAAGACATCACCTCCTGCGCCACGCTTTTGTGCACCGATGAAAAATGGACTTTCGTTTAATGCCGTAATGCGTTACAGTGTTGCGGTGCGGGAAACAGATTGATTAGGGAGCGGGGAGAGATTAATAACACACAGCTTTTTCGGTTATAACACCCATTGTTTCTCAGATGCCCTGTAGAGGTGTGTTCCAAAAAAAATGCATCCCTGTGTAAAATATTGACCCCACAGCGTTTCATTACTCTCCTGCTCTACAGAAGGATGCTGCTAAACAATAATAAACTACTTCCCCTTTTTTCCTGCTGGAAAAATACTACTGTTAAAAAATATAGTGTGGAAAGTCATAGTAGAAAACAACTTTCTGCTCTGGAAGCACAAATGTCATGGAGGTGATGCTTAATAAAAGTATCAGTGTCCCACAGTGAACTGAGGAATCTCTGTTCCTGAAGCTTGGGGCAAAATAAAGATGTCCCATGGTGTGTGTAGCAGGAGAGAGAGCACACTAATCTTGAGGAATGAGGAATTCTCTGTTGATGTGTAGATGGGCCTGCTATTGTTCACCATATACAGTATATGAGATATACTGTATATCTACTATCTGACCATCGGATTTATTAGATGCAACCGTACACAGCAACAAAATGCATACAAAGGCACTCTGATACAAATCTCAATATTTGTTAACATGCACAGTTATGACTGATAGAGCTATGGCCATTTAATTGGTCTGCAGTCTGTGTCCCATAATGCAAGCATGTCATCGTAGATCAAACTCGACAAGCAAGTTTACATAGACTTCTTTACAGCTCTATCCATTTTATACATGCTTTATGTGCTACTTTGAAGTTTAAGGGCCTTCCTCAAGGGCCCAACAGCAGCAAATCAGTGGTGGTGGGGTTTGAACCTCTGATCAGTAGTCCAACAGCTTAACTGCAGAGCTACCCCTGCTCATATTGTTAGCGGTTTCTTCCCTACATTCCGTATATTGTTCAACTTCTGGGTCTAGGAACTGTGGGTCATGCACTAAGCACCTAAGTTGATTCTTGTGTCCGATTAAGTTATAACATGCAGGAGAAACTCAACTCCCAACTGCATTATCTGGGAATACTGGTCCGATCTTGGGAATTCCGATTTAGTATGATTTCATTCAGTCTAACATGTTTACATGTTTTTTTTTTTTAAAGTCTGGTTTTAGTTGGGCTTACACAATTACTCAGACAAATATGTCATGTAAATGTATTCAGGGACTTACCCGCGGCATGGTTGTTGGTGCCAGAGAGGCTGGTTTGAGTATTTCAGTAACTGATGATCTGAAATACTTTCATGCACAACAGTCTATAGAGGTTATAAAGAATAATGAATAACAAATAAAAATCCTGGAAGTGGCAGTTTTGCATGTATAGATATTTCGTTGCAGAGAGACAGAGCAGTCAAGAATGCCCAGACCAGTTCCATCTGTGATGGCTCAAATAATCATGCTTTGCAACCATGGTGAGTAGAAAACCATCTCAGAATGCAAAACCGATATGCTACAACAGCAGAAGACTACATTAGGCTGCACACTCGTCATAAACGAGCAGCAATTTATAGTTTTGTAATAAAACCAAAAAAAAAAAAAAAACCAGGGAGTTTTTTTATAACCATTCACAGTTTACCATCCAGATACAATACTTGTATTGTATGGTATTGTGTTGTATTGTATAGATGTACACCCTGCTTCCAAAAGATATTAACTCATTCTGCATTTTTGTGATGATTGCAGAAAACAGTATATAACACAAAATCTCTCATAAGTATGCAAATATTTGTAATTTGATGCATGTGCAGGGGGTATCATATGCTTTACCAAACTGTCATACCCAGCAGCATTTTTTGGATTGTTTACATACAGTAGTTTTTTTTTTTTTTTTTTTTTAAACCTGAGATTTTCTTTCTTTTTGTTGCAAACAGCTACAGTATGGCATTTACTAACTGCTTCCTAGTGTGCCCTCCATGATGTAGAACATTTTTAATTCAAGGGAAAGAAAACATACATTTGCTATGACACAAAAGAGAATTTTTTTTTTTGAATGGCTGGCAACAGTTTAGAGTAGATTACATGAATCATCACTCATGCCATACACCCATCACCCCCTCCAAAAACAAAATAAGAAAAGTTCTATCCTATTCATCCTGAGCTTTTGAGTCACACCAAGTCTCATGCATGGAGGAAAAGGGGATCATCCCTGACATACTTCCACTCCCAGATTTATATAACACTCCAGATTAAGTCCTGCTGCAGGCTGCTTGATACACTCTGAATCCACATGCCATGCTGCTTATACTGGTTTTGTACGCACATAATGGTGGAATGTGGAGACAGTGTACGTATGTGACACTTTTTCAACAATGTAAAGGGGAATGAAAAGGGCATAGGAATCAAGGGAGAGCCAATCTGGGCTACAAATGATAATACTGGTTTATCCTCAGCACAATTACTGATAATTAGGAAATTAAATTCTTTATACGTTCTAAGTCTTTGGAATTTCATTTAGAAAAAACAAGGTTTGCTCTGCAGATCAAAAAACAACGTTTCAAAATGTATGTTTTACTTATATATCCATCCATCCATCATATAGTGTTTTTCCTTTGTGGGGTTACACCCTGGATGCGGTCCATCCAAGGATACAACCAAGCACACTCACACACCTAATCACACATTACATGCAATTTCACAACACTTAAACTATCTGTCTTTGACCTGCGGAAGGAAACCTAAGTGGATGCAACACCACACAGATGTTTGTCCAGAATTTGAACTCAAGCTGAAATAAACAATGTGACCAATGATAAAATGAAACATATAATTAGACAATGCAGTTATGGGCAAGTTTTTGAAAAACACAAATGAGATTATTAATACTAGGACTGTGACTTGAAAAATGTAAATTGTAGAGCTGTAGAGAGAAAACAAACCATGCAAAACAAAGTCCATGCTAAAGGCACCACTTATTATTCGATCCTAGTTAATCAAAGGCAGAAAAATCTTGATGTTGTCTAAAACGATCTGATTTTTTTTCTTCTTTTGTGCCTCCCCCATTGTTCTTTCTTTTCTCTCTCCACAGTCTCATATTTGCTCTATTTTATTTAATTTACTCCCAGCATATTTGATTTATTTCTAATGTTGCAAAAATTGCTTTTTGACCTTGCCTGTTATAAAGCATAAGTGAATTGAAACGCCATTGATACGCACAAGTCTGAGTGCTGACTTTGTGCCGGCATTAATCTTCCCACCTGCAGGTTCACTGTTCCGCAAAGGTCAGGTTTTTTCTTTTTTTTTTTTTTTTTTAAATCCTGCCTTATTTTCATCATCTTAAGAGGGCAAAGGAAATCTCTTTGATGTAGTCCTCTGCATTGGCAAAAAATGCACACACACACACACACACACACACACACACACACACACACACGCACACAATCGTTGTACTCTGAAAATGCATCTCTTGCATTCTGCTATGACACTGACAGAGTACGCAAAGAGCTTTTGTTGTTGGGTTTGTTTTTTGTTGGTGGTGGATTTTTTCTTCTTCCCTGTAATGTGTTTTTGGTTTCGGCCAGTTTAAGTGATCTACCAGATGAAGATTCTTTAAACTTGCTTTATGCAATGCATCACCAATTCCTGTCATCTTTTCTGGCTAACTAACTATGGACAAAATTTAAACCATATGTCAGGAGTTGCTCATTTATTTATTTTTGTGTTGGAAGAAGGTGCTTTTCAGTAGCATAGCATCCAGACCACCACGCTTACTTTAAAACCTCAAAAAATCCCCTTTTACACATGTATGCGTATCTTCAAACAGCTAAAACTGCTTAATTAGTAATCAAATTAATTAATTTGATGGCACAAAAATATTATCTGTAGACAATGCAAACTCATAAAACAGTAAATAATAAAAAGTAAGTTTAAATGATGATATTAAGCATATTAACGAAAAAAATGCAAATATTCAAATAAGCAGCTAATAGTCTCACCATGAGGTCTGCAGTCATCAGGCAGTATTTGCACACTCACTGTACACACTTACAGCTTTGTGTCTCCCTACACAGCTCTTTCATAAAGATTTAAACATCAGTACTGTAGGGGTTAAAACAAAGTATGTGTTTTTTTAATTTATTGTTTAATGTCATATTAATATTTTTACATTTTGCCCTGAATGATCAGTCTTTACTGTCTTGTGTGTATTTTGAATTTCAGGGTGAGATCTTTAGAACAATAAATAAATAAATAAATAAATAAATAAATAAATATATATATATATATATATATATATATATATATATATATTTTTTTTTTTATTTTTTTTTTTTTTTTACACACACACACACACACACACACACACACACACACACACACATTTTTTATGCTGCCTACACCATAGCAATGTCCAGCTGTGAATCCTGAAAGAATTATTTATTATATAATGACACAGTATACATTTAATCTGCTTATACATCAAATTAGTTCATATAATTATTTTCATTAGCTCAACTGTAAATAGTTATTTTCTTAGTCACCCCTTTTTTCTATTCAAAGCTCTCCATGATAAAGACTTCCCTGTGTTAAAGAAGCAGCTTTAACACTGACTAGTCCTATAGACTAGTTCAAAAAATTATAAAATGCATATAAAAACATCTACTTGTACAAAACAACCATTTTTTGTTCGTGTAGAGCTTCCATTATATAAATCTCTATGTACAGTAAGTGGTTATTATAGAAATAATAATGAGTCCATTAACATAAAACTCTCATGTGCATTGTAACTGGAACCATTGTCTGTGCGTGCATTTACGTCAATTACTCTTGACGTAATTACATTCAGGCATGTTTAGATCACCTCTTGTATCTGATCAGAAACAATTTGTGTGAAACAACACTGTGCATTTGTCTGTGGTATTTCTACGAGTCTGTATGTTTTTTTTTTTTTTGTTGTTTTTGTTATTAGCATGACCCCTATTTGTCACGTATTGTGTGCATTTGCACGCCTACGTATTACCAAGCTCTGAAGTGCGGCTTTCAAAGCAAAGCGTGTCCCCATCTACTCTCAGTGTCACGCACGGCCTGTTTTCCCTGCAGCGTGTGACATGTTTTTCAATCTCGTCTGCTCTCAAGAACACACTGATGTCTCGCTGCTCCTGCGCCTTGTCGGTTCATTCCAGCTCCTGAGCAGGATCTGTGGTGTGTCAACACCATGCTAATGTTGTTTCTGTTAAAGCTGTTGACCAGATAGAACTCAATGGGGTTTCATCTCGGGCTCTCCGATCGCATTGTACACGCCTGCTGAATTCGTGTTTGTCTCCTAACCCTTGCTTTCCTCACTGCTGTAACTCAACACGTTGGTTAGATGTATTGTTTAAGGCGAAGAGCATGTTTTTGAAAACCTTTCTCTGCCCGTACGGGAAAAAAGTCAGTCGGTGCCAAAGGTCAGAAGCTTCAACAAATAGTGATCATTTTAAGGGTTCTATTTATTTTTTATTTGATTTTGAAAAGTAGATATTATGCAAATTGATGTTTTATTCAGATCTCCCTTTGTGATATTTCAAAGCAAAATTTCTAAGAGAGAAGGGAGAGCCCTCATGCTTTGCTTTTTTATTCATACTTGAATGCATTACTGTGCGTTCGGTCTGACTCGGCGACGGTTTTAACATTAGCCCTTGAATTGGCATGTTTTTGTCAGATGCTCGCTGCGTGGTGTGATTCTGGGAGTAAGAGTGAGAGTAGAGAAGGATTAGAACTGAGGGATTGCTTTGCCAGCAGGGTGGTATGAGGTGAAAATAAGGGAAGGCGAATTTTCATTTGCATACCCAGCATGCCATCCGGACCTTTCCGGAGAGATGTGCGTTGCCACCACAGCGCTTGGCACGTTAACTTTATGATTCAGGTGGGGGTAACGCTTTGTAAAGGGAATTCGTGAGAAAGAGAGCGCCACTGGAGCCCATTTCCATGTTTGCACTATACAGCTGCTGTGTAAAAAGAGATTGCAGTCCTTGACACAACACGTACCCTGTGGAATTAGCCCAATTCATAAGGTAGGTGTGATGGCCTCGCTGCAGTGCAAGGTCTTGTAAGGTAATTTTCAGTGAGCAAACAAGCGATCTCATTATCCACCTGCACCTGAGATGTCCAACCCCCTTCCCCATCCCTCATTCACTCACTTCTCCATTCGTCCACCACCTGGACCGGAGCTTTATTAGAGCACAACATCTTTTCCGGTGACTGCACTTGCTCGGTTGTGAGCGGCGGTCAGGGTCAAGTCAAGGGCACGCGCAGCCTAGATTGGAATCATTTGTCACACAGGCTCACTGCAGAGCAGGTTTTGCTATAGTGGCTTTGGATACATTCCTCACGTCTCCACCAGCACCTTTGACACCGAGAGCATCCGGAGTACGCAGATGGGCCTCGGGAAACGTTACACAAGACCAGCATGTTGACGAGACCCCCTTTATTTCACATTAGCGTGGCCTCTACAGAACAGCATCCGCTGCGAACGGGCACAGGCACTCTAGTGCAGTCAGCATATATTCTAAAGGGTTGCGAGCTGTTTCCAGCCTCGCTCCTGACAGCGCTAAAATTGCCCCTCGAGTGACCACAATAATCACCATGCCTTTCACAGCTGAAAGCGACAGAAACTGAATGGGGGAAAAAAGAATGGAATGAAAAACAATTCCGTCGGAGGGAGCGCTTTTAACTGGTGTAACGGTGTAAAGTGTTGCAATTTAGTTGAGAGCACACAAGATTTTTCCCCCCTCACAATTCTCTCAGTGCCTACCGCCATCTCTCTCTGTCTTTCTTCTTTCCCCTTTTTTTCTTTCTTGTTCTGTGCTTCATTCTTTTTTTCCTCCCCATGGTCAGCAGGAGCTTGCATGAACAATGAGTGATGCTGAGGTAGCATGTGGAAAATGACTTTAATACCCCATATAGAATGGCTTATTGCTCCGGTCAATAGGCTGCCATCAGGACAGTACATTTGGCCGTTTGGGAAGGTTAGCGCTCCCTCTTTCTGAAGTGCATGACTGATATGAGCGGGGATTCTTATGGGTTTTCTAATAGAACAGCAGCGACAATAAATACAAGATTAGCCCACTCCTGTGTTAGATACTAGACATGACTGCATACATTGCAAACTGTACTGTATGTGCAAAGTCAATGTTTGCCATGAATAGGTTGTAGTGATTCGAGATCAGATTGGCTGCAACAAATCTCAACACTTGTGCATTTACATTTTTACAGAAAATAAGCACAAATCCAGAGAAGGTCATAATAATTTTTTTTTTATTCTCACAATCTGTGATTTATTTTGTTTAGAAAAACACAATAAATAAAATAAATAAATAAAAAAGCCATGCTGTTGCAATCAGTTAACATTGAGAAAACCTTTCGGCTCTAAGTGTGTCCTAATTGGTCCATATATGAGCACTGTTACCTTCCTCACTCTACCTTTACACTAGCCTAGTGCTGCACCCACTCGTATTTATTGCAGTGAGCTGGTAATATCTTTTCCAGGTGTACATACATGAGGTGGTGTATTGCAGCCCAACGCGAGGTGGAGCTATTATTACCGCTGCGAAGATATACTATAAAAATGTACCAATATTTACCTTTCTTTTCATTTATTATCTTTTAAAGGTCATATTTTCGATCTATTTAATATTTTATTAATATTGTAGAAAATGTGTTAAATAAGTACTTAACATCTAGTTATTATGAACCTTAAAAACTTACTAATGGTTACAAATTCAGCTGACACTGAAGAGTACTTAAATAATACAGTATATTATTATTGTGTTATAATACAGTATATACAGTCTGGTAAAAAAAAAAATCAGAGTTGCAGGTTTTTTCCTTTGTTAAATATATATATATATTATTATTATTATTATTATTATTATTATTATTATTATTATTATCATTTTATTTATTTTATTTTTTTTATATATATTTTTTTTTATCCATGTCCATGTGACTGGGCTGTTAATGTACATATTACAACATGATAGAATGGGTACAGTAATGCATTTGACAAAAGTGGAGAGCCATGCTGTTATAGAAAATTATTAAACACCTTTTGACCTTAATCCAGAATCTGTAGTTCTGTAGCACTATAAAGAACATGATTTAAGGTAATGCTGTTGTCTATGACGAGCAACAATCTTGCCATCAAACCCTTTCCTACAGCATAAACAGGAACTCGCAGTACCTATGACTTTCATTCCTTAAACATAGATAAGAAAGCCAGTTACACACTGTGCTGTCGGATGTCTGGAATAAATTTGCCCCAGACAGCACTTCTCCCCCACCAGGTCAGCCCGCTGTCCTTGTTATTAGCTTAGGCTGTATCAGTCACCCGAGCCTGCCCAGGTCAGCTGAACCTGGCTGCAGCGCCACCCTGGGAGATTCACGTTCAACAGCTGCAGGGGTCAGAGGGCTGATCATATCAACTGCACCCACTGTGCCTCAGCTCTGCTTCTCTAATAAGGAGGAGAAAAGAGCTTTGGGGAGGGAAGGGGGGACAGGGACGAAGAACTGTCTTCATTAGCCGAGTTATTTCTTTAACCGTTCCTGTGGCGCTTTAAACACATTATCGCAAGTCCACCAATGTGTTTGCCGACTCTAAATGGTTATCAATTTAATTTTCACTCCTGGTTAAACCTGCCGTTTTAACTATTCCACAGTGAAGTAATCATTTGTAGCTGTAAGTGAATTACATTACTAAATGTACATGTACGGCTTAAGTATAATATACATTAGCACCACACATCCTAGACGTAGTATATAGCCTGCCATTAGCACTGTCTATGCGGAGCTATAAAGCTGCATTAAGAAACATCATGCCTCATTGTTATTTACTGCCTACATAATATCAGAAGGAGCATTACAGCATTGATGCTGTATGGAAAGTGAGAGTTTCGAGGCCTGGGCTCTGATTTATGCAGTGGCTCGTGTGGCTTTCTCAGCATGTTCATTTTCATTAACTCTTATACAGCTTGGGCCTCTTAAGGGATTAACTTAAAAGGCGCTCTGGCATTCAAGGCGGCTGAGACTTTAAGTGTAGAAAACTGTATATGACGATGGTGGCTGATAATGGAGTTTTGGGCCGTAATTGCAAAGGTAACCCCAATGAGTCCACTTGAGCTTTATAAACATCATTCAGCACAGATGCCAGCCTGCGGCTAGAAAGCGATCTGTTTAGTGTGGAAATTGGGAAAGACAAACTCATAATGCCACTTGATTACCAAGGGAGATATTCTGTTTGGAATAGTGTGAATCCACAAGGTTTCAATGTTTAGATAGGACTTCACTGTCACATATTGTGTCTGTGAGTTTTGCCTTTTCCCATGAGTCTCTGTTTTTTTTCCGCCCGCTCCAGTTTCTTACCACCTCCGAAACTGATAGTGATAGCTAGATTGGTTACTCCAGATTTCCTCTAGAGTGTGTGAATGTGTGTAAAAGGTTTCCTGCAATAAACCGGTGTCTTATCCAAGATGTATCTGAGATGTATCCACTGGCACCCTGACCAGGATAAACCAGCAACCAATGAAAACTTAATGTTCATTTACAGAGATCAACCTTAATAAACTCTAAATGTTGGAGACATCTTCTTTTAACTACCTACACAGATCAGCCACAACATTATGAGCATTAACGTCATGACTTCCTTGGTTCTGTAGCTTTTATTTACGTCCCAAAACCATGCCAGTGGGCAGATATGCTACACTAAATTGCTCCTATGTGTGAATAAGTTCGTGCATGTGTATCTACATCCTGTACTGTACATAGTGCCCTGTGGTGAACTGTTCTCCCAGACACTCTGTATCCTTTGTAGCCCTGACCAGGATAAAGTGGTTACGGAAGATAAATGAATAAATGAAAAGGAAAAAAGCGTTTAAGTAGAATTGTAGAACAAAGCCAGACATCTTGTCCGTCAGCCAGCTTCTTTCGTATAGTTCTTTAAGCCCTATTGATCCCCAGGTGTTCCTGTACTCAGGTTTTCCTAGTCACTGAGCTTGCATTGCTCCGGATTTATCTGCTTTGCTCTTTAAAATGAGGAACAAGGCATGGCTTGTTCAGCAGCTTGGACACTGAACTCCTGCTGCTCGTGGCCTTCTCCAGCATCCGGCCTGTGTGCATCTGGGTGGCGCCAAGGCTCTTTTTATATTGAATCAAGCATTATTGAGTTCCATCACCCACACACACACACACACACGCCTCTATTTCCATCCAGCCAGTCCCAAAGTGAGGGCTTTTAATGAACGAGGGATAACCTGCCACCCAACCTGTAATCTGACCTCATTACATCCAAATGACATGCTCCATGGGGGTCACTTCACTGAGGCTAAAGCGGCGTTCATCTGAAAGGGCCCATAGTGCATTTTTCCAGACCTCCCATGCTGCCTGTTACACAGCATGCTGCCCATGTACCTGTTCCCCAAGCATATCATTCAATTTGGTTCCAAGGCCTTGTGATTACATTGGATTTAACATGTTTGACTTGCTGCAAAAAAAAACATAGGTCGAATAATAGATTCACCTTTTTTCTTTTGAGTCTTTGGTATAGTTAATACAAATTAACTTGCAGCTAAATTTTGTCATGTTATACAATATTCAGTAATATTTCCTTTTTCTTTTTTTTTTTTTTTTGCTCAGATTCTGTAAGTCATCTGGTAATGACTATAAACACGCTGAGCATACATGAATCTTGTTTTATAGCTTTAACAATAATCCGACGCTGTGAAGCTAAAGTACACGTGTTATTTACATGGTAAAGGATGGATACAGGAATAATCATCATAGAAAAAAAGCTAAATCGGTTTCTCTGTCTCTAGCTTTTTCTCTCTTCTGTCCCTCTGTCTCTTCCTTGTCTTTTGTATGCCAGGATGAAATATCCCAAGCTGTTCCTTACATTTGCCTCTCCCCATCTTCCTCTATCCCTTTATCCCTTTCCTTCGTTCCTCATCCCTTGCTCCGACTCTGTTGATGACAGCTCGCTGGCGCTCTGACAGTGCTGATCTGCAGAACTTTGTGTGTGTGTGTGTGTGTGTGTGTGTGTGTGTGTGTGTGTGTGTGTGTGTGTGTGTGTGTGAGAGAGAGAGAGAGAGAGAGGTGGGGGTCAGAGGCAGTGACGGGGGCCATGACATCACCTCGATCAGGCCTGATTGGGCTGCCGCACTGGGCCACTCCATATGACTTTAATACAGCGCCAGATGTGGAAAGGTTTAGACTTTTCTCTCTCTCTCTCTCTTTTTTTTTTTTACCTCTTTTTCTGTCTCTCCTTGCCCCGTATCCCCCTACCACCCACCCCAGCTAACCTCATTCTCCATAATGCTCCAGGCCAGCCATCTCTGTCCAGGTCATGCTTATTGTGTGCTTGTAAAAATAAATTTAATGGAAGATAACTGCCCAGGCTCTGATGATTGGGTGGGGATGATTTGTATTTCAGATGGCCTCTGTCTGTTTGTGGGGCTGTGTGTGCGTATGGCTGTCTGTGCGCATGTGTGTGTGTGTGTGTGTGTGTGTGTGTGTGTATATACATTTACATGTGTGTATGTTTGTATGCATGCGTGTGTGTGTTTGTGTTTGTATGTAGGGGGAAATGATGCTGAATTATGCCAACATAATAGATCCATATCATAAATGTGTTCTGTGCCTTATCGTTTAATTATACAGTTCCCTTAAGAATTATTGTCACCTTTAAGTAGAATCATAATTATTATAATTATTAATTATTGAAGTCATTATAATATATAATATGCTGTATATATATATATATATATATATATATATATATATATATATATATACACAATTGGGTGTTAAGCAGGATGATTGACCAAAATACCAAAAAATAATAATAATTAAATAAAAAAAATAATGAAAAATACAATGGAATAGGCATCTTACATGTTTACAACATTATATTTACATTTCAGTAAACAGATCATGGTTAAGGTGCTGAACGTTACATAGCTACTCATTAAGTTTGAGATTTGAATTATTGCATCTATTGTTTATTTCACACAATGACTTTTGCTTGATTTTATACAAGGTGCCATAATTCTGGATGTGACTGTATCTGTTGCTACAATCGATTTCAATGGTATAATGTGAGAAAGGTATAACCTATATGATATTATGAGTACTCTGTTTACAGATGTGATGTATTCTGGCAGTCCACTACTGAAGTGGGTTTTGAACTGACACTTTTCACTTTCACACTTTTACAAACCATTTTACATAGTATGCAACTGCGAATTCTCATCCCTCCCATACCTCAGTCATCGGTGTTACTCAGTCTTGACAGTTGCATTCACAGTTGCAACCAGAGTTGAAACTGAAAAGTGACAAGACTGACTTGGAGGCAAGATTCAAAATGAATCGATGATTCCAACGAGAGCTGTAGTTTAGGACACTGCGTCACAATCCATTGATAGGCCGGATCGTCTGCATAGCGGTGCTCGTCATTTATTCCAAAGCTTCATTGTCCATTCCAGAGCTATTTAAGGGGAATCCTGGGATTGTGAATCTGTTCTATTCATTTTAGTGCTGAATGTTTGTCCTGAGGGATCTGGACAGGAGATCTCTGCTGTGGGATCAGGCTATAGTACATTCCATATGGCAAGTGCTCGGCCAAAGCCGAGACAGAACTACAGCCAAGTCTCTTGGGCCTCTATGAGTTCACTAAGCACACCAAATCTCTGACGCCAAGCCGAACGTTGTATGCACTTATCAATTAGACACAAATCTGTTCCAAATATATCAGGGTAGTTTGTACACTTGGGAAGCGTTCCAAGATGGCTGACACGGAGGTAACCTTTCCTAGTCTGCTGTGAGCTAAGTTCTGACAGAAGAGAGGGATTCTCTGAAGGACTACTGGCTTTAGTGACATGCCTCAGCTTGAGTCAGCTGCCAGTGAAATAAGTCCAACAAATCAACAGCGCTGCAAACCTGGTCTCATTTTCGTTCTCGGGGATTACGTGCCCCTCTATAAGAATGGCCAAGTCTTCACAGTCTGACATCATGATGAGCTGGAATCAGGAAGTACAAGTTAGTGTGTGTGTGTGTGTGTGTGTGTGTGTGTGTGTGTGTGCGTGTGTCAGTACATGTGTGTGCGTTTAGGAAGCAGGTTAATAGACACTCATCAGACATCTGCTCCAGTGTTGCCTTCCAATAATCTTCGCCTGCGATCCACTGCCAACAATTGATGACTGACCACATTTTTCCCCTCTCTTCACATTCTCTCTCTCTCTCTCTCTCTCTCTCTCTCTCGCTCCCTTTCCTCATGACAGACTTTTTTCAATTTGGATTGCCACTTGTGCTGGACTCTGGTGACAGATTTCGCTGGCATGCTTGTGTCTGAGCCAGGCTGGGGTAATGAGAAGTGGGCTCTGCTGAACAAGTGGCCCCTGTAATCCCTGCTAAGAGCTACAGATAGATCTCCAGTTCTCCTCCCAACCAGAGGCTGGAAAAGCACTAGAGCCCACAACTCTGCTTCTATCTCCGGCTTTCACACTGATCTCGTATTGTCTTATTGCATCAGCTTCTCCATCGCTACCTTTCGGCTCTTCCCTCTCTGCCTCTCTCTCTCTTCGCTTCAAAATCATGTTAGTGTGTTATATAAAGTGAACAGTAACAACAGACAGCTGAAATGAGTATCAGCTCCCTAATTTAATCCCGACACATGAAAGGACAGGCTATGGGTTAACTGCTTGTTTGTGTAGCAGCTGTAGCACCACTGATTGCTGTGATGTAGAGCTGCACATGCTCCATCAAGTCAGAGGACAGGTTCACCTCCAGGGAAATCCCCAAATTCCTTGCTCCCACATACAGGCCAACACAGTAGTCATTTTCAGCTCTCGTTTTTGCAATAAACACCAAGACCAAAATATTTTTATGAGTCATTAAAGTCGGTGAGTACTGTGAGAATCATGTAGGTCCTGTTCGGAGGCCAATAACACAGCCGTCATACAAGCTTTTCTCATTTTTTTTTTTCACCAGGGATGAACAAAATAAAGCAATTTTGTTTCTAAAGTTAATAGCACTGGTTAAAGGTTTATAAGCTTGTCATGTGTTTTTGGTGTATAATATACTTGTGTATCAATATTAGGCAAATACAACCTCAGACAACCATCAATATATAACTTTTTTAAACTGTGCCATCACTCACTCAGTCATTTAATCATCTTCTATACCACTTTATCCTGTATACAGGGTCGCAGGGGGCCTGGAGTCTATCCCAGGAGCCTTAGGGCACAAAGTCCAATCCATCACAGGGCACACACACACACACACACACACACACTACTGGCAATTTGGGAATGCCAATTAGTCTAATCTGCACGTTTTTGGATTGTGGGAGAAAACTGGGATTACCTGGAGGAAACCCTCCAAGCATCGGGAAAACAATAATTTAAATTGAACCTAGTCGGGAATTGAACCCAGACCCTGGAGGTGCAAACAGACAATGCTAACCACTAAGCCTTTTACTCTGCCATTATTTATTTAACAAAAAAGAAAGCCAGAAAGAAAAAACCTTTGGGCAAAACTAAGTACTATCCAAGTACCCTCCAGCAGAAATAACTTGAAGTAATAGTTTCCTGCATGACTTTATCAGTCTTTTCCATCCTTGTGGAGAGATTTCTGCCTTTTTTTTATTTATTTTTTTATTTTAGAATATTACTTTGGTTCATTGAGGTTTTGGGGCATTCAATCATGCACAGCTCTCTTTAGTTTCCACCACAGAATTTTGGTTTGGTTGAGGTCTGGACTTTTATCTAGGCTATTACAAAACCAGGATTGTTAAAATATTCAACCATTTAGATGTAGATTTATTAGTGTGCTTCTAATCATTGTTCTGTTGCTTGACCCAATTTCAACCGAGCTTTAGCTGTTAAACACATAGCCTCGCATTTCCTCTAGAATTAATTTTTGACTCAATGACTGCAAGGTGCCCAGGCCCAAAAAGCTTATGTTATGAACTTTTACATGCAACATAGCCAGTGATGCCTATAGGGTCTGACATGTATAGTTTGTTCTGTATTGTTTTGTATCTTGTCTGAACATTGCACGGTTTGACCTATTGCTGGGACGTCCACGATTGTCAACTGTCTTAAATATTTTCCACTTGTGAATAATCTTTCTCAATGTAGGTCATTGAACTACAATGATAGTTTAAGATCTAGTTTTAGACTAAGTTTTAGACGATAGACCATTGCAACAAAAATAGCTTCTCTAAAACCAGTCTTTCCCTCTTGGCATTGTGCTAACACACAACTGTATGCTCCGCACCAGCCAACTGCGAAATCCTTTGCTTTTATAGAGGTCTACACCTGCTGATGAGAAATTAATCAAGGGCTGATGATTAAGAGCACCTGGCTTCAACGTACTCTCTTAAATCCTGGGGAAGCAGTAAGGGGGTACTTACTATTGTCCATATGTTTTCTTTTTTCTTTCTTGGCTTTATTTTTGTTGAATAAATAATTGTACGGTAAAGTGTTAACAGTTTATTTTTTTTATCAATTAACAAGACAGAAAGTAAACGAACTGAAGAGAAACCAAAATCAAATGGATATTTTGTGTGATCACCTTTTGCCTGCATCAGTTCTTTACACACACAGAGTACATAAGATATATGATATAAGAGGAAGTGGGTGTGCAAGTGTGTGCTTGTAGGTTGCAAGAAGATTGGGGCACTTGGTAACATATCTTTCAGTTACAGCACTAAACTGGGGTTTAACTGGGTTGATTGGTCATTGCAATCAGCTAAACTCTAAACAAGGTCTTGTACCTCTCTTTACCTTTCTTAGCTGTTTTGTAATGTTCCATTATGTTTTTTCAGCAGATTCATTAAACGGGAATGCTCAATCCAATTTATGGACTCATGAGTCATTAAGGATATTTTAAACCTTCTGATATTAGTTTTATAAATATTTTTAATCAGATCCATTAACCAAAAATGCAGGGCTTCACTTACAAAGTATAGACAGAAGCTGAAATAATACAGACATCCCTGCCTGTAGGTAAAATAGACGGATCCTAGCTGACTATTCACATAGCAGTTGGTTCACTTCATTACAATTAATATCCAAGCATTAAAAAAAGAGGCAGCTTTTTTTTTTAAGCTTTATCCTTCTGATTCCAAGTTGTAGTCCTGACACTCCCAAAATGGAACTTAGGCATGCAAAGAGCTTTTAACAGATTAATAACGAAATTATTTTATGTTATTAGATATACTTTAGTGCCACTCAACTATGTGTGGGAAACATGTGATCTGCATGTGGATATCACATTGCAGCATGATTCTATAATTAATGTTTAATAGTTCTGCTATAATAACTCTATATTACTAATATAATAAGTTTTTTTTTAATGATTTAGTAATTCATATTAAATAACTAGAGTGTTATGACATCACCAAATTTGGATACTAGTCACTCGTAAGTTAAAAGCAAAAGTAAAGGAAGAGCCAATCTATCATGGGAGACGCAAGTACACACACACACCCCCGAGAAATTTGGAAACACCACTTAGCCTACTCTGCATGTTTTTGGACCGTGGGAGTAAAGCGGAGTACATGAAGGAAACCCACAATGTATGAAGAGAACATGCAAACTCCAGACTCAAAGCCATGAATAGAGAATCGAATCCTCAACCCTGGAGGTGCTGACCACTTTGCCATCATGCCACCCCTGCTAATTAATTAAAGAGCTGCATTGTAAAGTATTATAGTTTTGTGTTACCAAAGCGACCAAAACGGCAGAAAAGCTGTGAAGGTCATACACTGTATGTCAGGGGTAGCTCAGTGGTTAAGGCATTGGACTACGGTTCGGAAGTTCCCAGGTTCAAACCCTACAACCACCAACTTGTCACTTTTGGGCCCTTGAGCAAGTCCCTTAACCCTCAACTGCTTAGATGTGTAATGAGATAAAAAAAATATATATATGTAAGTCGCTTTGGATAAGAGCGTCTGCCAAATGTAAATGTATATGGACAAAAGTGTTTGGCCAAACTGTTAATTATTGAGTTCAGGTGTTTCAGTCAGGCACTTTACTGTATCCTCAATGAAGGGCAATCTTAATGCTTCATCATACCAAGCCATCTTGGACAATGCCATGCCTCCAACTTCATGCCAATAGTTTTGGGAGAATGCTGTTCTATTCCAACATGTTTGTATCTAAGTGCTTAAAGCAAGGACTATAAAGACATAGTTTGATGAGTTCGGTGTGGAAGAACTTGACTGGCCCCAGCACAGAGCCCTGACCTCAACCCCACTGAACATCTTTGGGATGAACTGAAACGGAGATTGCAAGCCAAGCCTTCACTTCCTACATTAGTCCCTGACCTCATAAATGCTCTACAGAATGAATAGGTACAAATTCCCCACAGAAATACTCCAAAATCTTGTGGACAGCCTTCCAAGAAGAGTGGAAGCTGTTATAGCTGCAAAAGGGGACCAACTCCATATTGAAGTGTATGTATTTGGATACAGTGTCATTGCAGGATTGGACAAATACTTTTGTCCATACACAGAAGTGTAGGTCAGACATGTTATGTGTTTTAATATAAATGGGAAAGTTTTGAAAAACAGACTGCAGTATATGTTTTTAAACCTGTTGGTAGTATCTAGTAATAGGATGCAACTATTATGACAGTGGAACAGCAAAAGCTCCTTACAGTATTTTTCTATTAACTTACAGCAGGGTTCAAGTAATGGGTTAAATTTTTATCTAGATGACGTAAGGGTGAATTAAAATTAGTGGAGGTGTATTTAACCTCCATGGAAAGCAAATCCCTTCATCATACGCTGTCTTGCAAGTGAACAGGTTTTTATGTTTATTTATTCACTCGCAAATGATTTGTTATGAGCAGAGTTTGGGTTCAGGTATGGTGAGGTTGGGTTCAGTGCCACAACTGTGTGACTATTCAGCTACGAGGTATCATGGGCTAATGCCAGTAGCTGACCCTGCAGTGTCAAACACTTTCTTTTTTCTTAAGGGGGATTAAGCAGAGTGGCTCTAATTATGGTGCAAATTATAACACAAACACTCCAAACATGGAAATAAACCCTGTAGTGCAAAAAACCCACATATTTTCTCTGACCTTTAAAAAGGTTCTAGGTAATCGTTGTGTGTGTGAGTGTGTGTGTGTCACTTTGTAGGATGATGGATAAAAGTTGCGTTTGAGCAGATATAAACAAAAATATGTAACTGTAAAATCTTTGAATCAACATTTTGTTTTTTGATTCAGTGACAAAGTGCAAATCAGTCACCGAAGCATTGTTATGTTTTGTGCGAGTTTTTCTATAGACGGTGATCTTACTTACAATTGTAAATTTCTACCAGCCGCTCAGTTCATATCCACGAACACTCGTCACACTTTCAAATTGTCTATTACGACCACCCTGCCTCACCCGCAACCTGACAGATACATCCTGTCAGGAGATAAGTGGGAGGATGAGAGAAACTAGTGACCCGTGTCAGTAGTTCTGTTGCGAGTGTGCCGGTGTGCGAGTGCTTGGCGGGCGCTGAATTCAGGGTGTCCCGCACCGGCGGTGTCAGAATAGACAGGGGCGGCATTGCATTCACACTTCAGCTCAGCCCAGTCAAGCTGAACGCTTGATGGTTCTCATCTCCACACATGCCTATCTCATTCTGGCTCGTGGCAGGGGACACGTCCTCATACAGTTTAATGGAGTGGGGAGCATTAGGGTCAATGCTTCTAATAAGTGGATAATGGCTCCGAGTTAGGCCTAACCTCCTGTCTCTTCATTAACACCCGCAACGTTAAAGTGACATTAAGAAATGAGGAGGCCGGACCCATCAGACACTCAAATTGAATTCAGAATATTCTCCTCATTCGCACTGTGATGGAATTACTCATTTGGGCCATTTTCTGTCACTGCATTTTGTCTATTACGGATCCAGAGCACACAGAGTTCTGGCTAGTTGAGTCTGGGAATTCAGTTCAGAAGAATGTGTAATGGTCTGCAGAAAGTATCAGTGGTGAAACATCATTCTGTGTTGCTCTCTGGAGAGCTTGTGTATGGAGTGTGAAATATGCATCAGCACTGCAGCTGTCCAACACTTCCATTGCGTTAACTGTGCCATGAGGATGGCAATGATTCCCTGTCGGTCAGCAGTGCAGGGCTCAGATCAGATTTGGTAGGGATCAGGTGGGGAAAAGACTTTCAGCCTGATACTTTCTCTCCTCTCCAAGCCCTTTACTCCCTTCTCTGACATCAACCATTTTGTTTGCTCTACTTTCCACTTTTCTGCATACTCGTGTTCTTCCTGTGTTGTTTTTTTTTTTATTTATTTATTTTTTTTCTGTGGTCAGGTTTGAAAATTTTTGCAGCTGTTTTGTCGTAATGCACTTAAATGGAACAACAGAGATAATCTTTGGCCAGTGTCTGAGCTGAGTCAGGGCTTATGATACTTCCACAGAGTAAAGAGAGGGGAACATCTTATGTTCTTTTTCGATTTATTCCATGTAATTCACAGACAAAAAGCATTTAGTCCAAAATGACACACTCGGCCATAAGGGTATTTTTGGGGGGTGGGGGTGGGGGGTGGTTGGTTTGGATGCAAACCTAAAGTATTTGTCTTGTCCACATGAAAGTAAAAACCTTGCATGACTTCTGTTGTGTCCCTGCGATCCTGTCCTGAATAAATGAATACAAGTAACTTCTAAAATTAAGTGCCTTCTGCTTGTATTTGTAATTTCAGAACATTTGAAACAATTTCAGTTTTGTTCTAAATACATGTCACCAAAATATAGTTATTCATTATTATTATTATTATTCATTATTATTATTATTATCAGCAGAAGAAAATGTAAATTTTGCCGTATTTGCATTGTAATATTACACTGGTTTTAACACAGGAGTGTATAGTTTTTATTGTTTTTCTAGATGCTGTAGTCAGGTAAGGAGAAACACTTTTTTCTGTTTTTCAGTAACTAGCGCTCAGACCATTAGTCCAGACAGACAGAGGCATTACCAGGCATGCTGCATGGCTAGACTGTGATGTATTGATCTGCCCTGGGCAGGAAGAAGGACTATTTGCTTTAAAGTTCAATGGCTCTCCACTACTATTAGTGTTGTAGCCAGTGGAGCAATCGATATGTGGACAGGCCTGGTGTCACCACACATGCTCTCCGTTTAGAGACATGGTAATATGTCTCTGACTCAGCTGACCATTCCTGCAGTTGACTTGTCCATTCCCGATCTCTTGCAGCATTTTAAAGGTTTTCATTTAGAGGTGCAGTTGAACATGTAGCTATACAGGAGTAATACAGGATATGCAATAGAAAGCCAAGTGATTGTCTACAGCAGAATGAAGTATCACCAAACAAATGGGGCATAATAATGATTGAAAAGGCATTAATTAAGAAGTGATGCAGCTTTTGTTCATCTGCTTTTTATTTTGCCTGGCTGCTGTTCAACCAGCATTTGTTTTGTGTAATTTATACTGTATATTTGACAATGGACCATACATAAAGGTCTACTGTCAGGGTCCGGTGTGGGGATATTAATACTGTGAACATGAGGGCCAAGGTTGGGGGTGCAACGAGATGTGTATCCCTTAAGGGAACAGCAAGGGCACGCTGTCCTTTTCCCCTGGCCTTGACAAGGGGGTCACTGAGAATTTATCATTCTCCCTGGCACATCCGGTGTGACATGATAGTGCACAATTATCACCCAGAATCTTTATCACAAATCCAATGAAATATTGCGACATGACAATTGTATATAAGCCTTGGCATACCTGCGGCCAGCTATCAGTGCTGTTGTGTGAATGCATGCCGTGAAGTGTATGCCTTGCCTGCAAATGTTTTAGAGGCTTATACATTATGCCCACCATGATGTAGTCTTCATAAAGAACTCTCCCTGCTTCCTTATTTTTGTATTTTTGCTTCTCAGATACAGTGTTCACTTAAGCAAGGTCCAAGTCTTTGCCTCCATTTTTAGTAACTGATTTCTGGCAATATTCCCTCTTGCTCCTGTATGCATATGCAAACGATAAGACTTTACATACAGTACATTTGCATCCTACTCACTCCACAGAGCTCGTGCCGGATGTGTCCTCGCTAAAGTAACCTGTTTACATTCTTGTGCTCAACGTGCCATTTGAACTCAGCCCATCGATTTGTTTATGGTGAAGGTTATGTAAGAGTTCCTTAAAGGGCCTGACAATCGAACGTCTAAATATTTGAGCAAGAGGTCATGGGCGTGAGCGCAAGAAACGAGCTGCACATGCAGAGGGATCACGGAGTAGAGGAAGACCAACAAGATCAGTTTTTCTCACAGGAGCAGAGACAGAGAGAGAGAGAGAGAGAGAGAGAGAGAGAGAGAGAGAGAGAGAGAGAGAGAGAGAGAGAGAGAGAGAGAGAGAGGATGTAAAAAGGCAGTAGTTCCTCTTTGGTCCACAAGAGGGAGATGTATGACAATCCTTACACAATATGTGATGTGGTTGATAAAGACTCAGCTCAACTTACATACACTCAAAAACCAGTGAAACACACACACACACACACACACACACACACTGACAGCCACAAAAATAGCCATGAACATTAATATTATTTTTTGGGGGAAAAAAAATTCAAGGTCAACAAACGATTACGTTATTGATAAACACAAATCCAGTCCACAATGCCTCTGTGTACTGCAACAGCATGTTTTAATTATCCTTATCTATCTATCTATCTATCTATCTATCTATCTATCTATCTATCTATCTATCTATGCTCGCTTTTTTATCAGGTTACTGTTATAGGTTCACATTTCGACTGTGTTGTATGCTATAGCTTTGGGAATTTCCACAGCAAAAAGCTTTACATCATATTTAAAAAGCTCTTTTACCTGACAATAGACTAGTGAGGCATAATCCACTTGTTATTTGAAGCTGTTTAAATAATGGTAATTACTGATCTCTTTAGATTTGGACCCTCCAGTAAGCTCTCTCTCTCTCTCTCTCTCTCTCTCTCTCTCTCTCTCTCTCTCTCTCTCTCTCTCCAGCTTCAGGAGTGTCTGTTGTCTTGCCTTTCATAAACCCATGCCAGATGTCATAGTTAAGTTTGTGAAGAGGGAGGAAAAAAGCGTGCTTGAGGCAATTTTGTTGTCACTGATTTTAGATGAAATACGACAATGTTAAAATGTTCAGCTCTCTCAACAAAGCTCTTACCCCATTTCTTTTTTCTCTGTCTTTAGCTATATTCTGCATTTACCGCTGGGGTTAGTGGGCTTTCTGTTAGCACGGATGCTACAACAGTTTAGACACCAATTAGAATTCCGCTTGAAAACAAAGCGAGTTCACAGAATGTTTGTACATCGGGGGTTGAGAGATTTAATCCGTCCGCCTAAAAATACCAGAACAAGCAATACATAATAGTATAAACGATGGGTAGTCATAGATTATTTACGTTTTTAATAAATAATTAACAATAAATCTGACATTCAGCTTCAACCTCTTCACATATCTGTTTAGTCATATCCCGTAACATAACATGCTGATACGATGAAAATCCTCAGCTGCACATCTGTTTTCATTTCGTTCTCCTGGGTTAAATATTATAGCAAAGTTAAGCCCTTGTACTACTTATTGGATATACTAATTATAATGTAAAAACACTAGCAGACATGGGTGGCACGGTGGTGTAGTGGTTAGCACTGTCTCCTTGCACCTCCAGGGTCGGGGTTCGTTTCCCGGCCAGGCTCGATTCCTGTCTCATCATCGTACCATAAAAAAAAATTTAGAATAAAGACGGTCACACATGGCCTGGAAGTGTGTAAAGAAATAAATTAAAGCACACACACACACACACATATATATATATATATATAGGGTGTGTGCATTCATTTTTGTCTCATATCAACCTCTTATAAATATTTAATTTTTACATGTGATCACATATATTTCACAGAATCAATTATTCATATGAGAAAATCACTTGTGAAATTTCTGTAAGCGATGGTTCTGGTTAAAGAATAAATTGTGTGGTGAGAGAACAGAAAATGTTTTGCTAAATTAAACCCTTAAACTCCCAGGACCCTTCGGCAGATCCACATATTATTTCCTCTCTCCTCTGCTACACACTGCACTCCTACTTTCCTGTAGTTTAAGAATAATTCACAGTTCTTACCGAATAACATGCTTTAAGCTGAATAAGATAAGAGGGGAAAGGGGAAAGGTAACAAACTGAATAAAAGACAGACTACAGATTACGGATACAAAGCATACATAGAAGGATCATTCCTTTTCATTAAGTGTACTAATAACGCATTTTTTGTTAAAATGTGTTTTTTTACTAAAATTCCCAAACATAGGGAAGGAATTGTTCAGCGATGAAAATGATTAGAAATGTTTATCATAGTGTGTATAATATAACCAAGCTGTATTGTAATTTGATTAAAGCTACAGCTGCAGTGCATTTTTGGGGGGGGGGGGGGGGGGGGTCGTATAAATTGTTGCTCATATTTACATGAACTGTTTGCTTAACTGTTGTGGTTCATTGGATTCAGAGTTCAATTAGTCCACTGAAACTCTGAACAGCATTTAACTTTCATTTCACCAAGAGTCGTTCTGGCTAATTTCCTCAGCATGCTGTGGGGTGGTACGGTTCTGCTTTAGTGCATTTAGCGAACAAATGAAATCATGGTGTAATCATTTTTGCATGCCTCTAAAAAACACATTGCTTATGTTGTTGTCTGTGTCAATGCAATTTCCTTTTAAACTCATTCCAAATCGGTACACAGTCCCAAATATGTACATGTGTCTGTAATTACAGGAAGTGATGCATTTGTCTATGTGGAAATTAGTCAGAATTAATTGAACTCCACTGATTGTTGACAGTGGGAAGGTCTGCATTATAAGAAAAACATTTAGAGTAATTATGGCCCAGTGCAACAAGCACAAGCCAGGAGCACCTGTATAAGCACCTAGTGTGAGATTACATTAGTTCATGCCCTTTGTTTAATATAGTGTGGTACATGTCTGTATCTGGAGTGTTTTGCAATAGTGCAGCAGTTTTCTCACTTTAATCCTAAACCTGGGTTACTTTCTGTATGGGGTTTCATGTGAATAACATGCACATAGGTGGATTGGCTATCCTAAAGTTCCCTTTGATGTGAATGAGTGTGTGTGTGTGTGCGTGCGTGCGTGCGTGCGTGCGTGCGTGTGTGTGTGTGTGTGTATGCACATAATAGACAGGCGTCCCACCTCACGCCCATGATAAGATCTAGATCCACTTCCCTGACTAGAATCAATATTTTCCTGAAGACGAATGAGAAAATAAATAATTGTTTGAAGTTATCATGTACATTTACTACACTGATCACTGATGATATATTTTATACTTTGTGTTGTTTTTTAAGTTTCTGTAAATACATGCAATTTATAGATGAGCAGTTTACATGACCCAGTACTGCTATAAACACTATTAATCAAAACAAATTCTTATAATGAAGGTGTTTTCAAATGTGCATTAAAGGGAATAAAGGAAGGCTTAGTGTACCTTTCTACATCAGTTTGCATGTTGACATAATGACTAGCTAAAAAGAAAATAAGGAATGCACTATAAGCTTAACAATAAGTACGATTAACCTCAGGTGTAGCAGAGGTGAGCGGAAATAAATGGAAAAAAATACACAGGAAAAGAAAGTGCAGAAAACGGTTGTCTATTAGTTGAAGTTAACTAATATTTTCGACTTTACAGCATATACACATTATTAGCAGCTTTTGTTTGACCCTCAAAATTATTGTTTATTTTAGCGAAATTATGGTTCGGGATGCTGCGATTCAGTCTTTAATGACACTGTATAATCCGCGCTTCTTTACGGTAATCCCACATTGTGCTGTTGTTGGTAATTTGTGAGCTTCTCGCCTGCTTAGACACCCTGACTCTTTGCTCGTCCTCGTCACTCACCAAGAATCTCACCCGGGCGTCTTGAGTACCATTTGCTAATCAAGGCTAAAGTGGCAGATTATAAATAAACCAGAAGAAGAATGATACATGTAGGAGACCTCATTGAGGAACATTACGTGTGGATTTATTATGGTACTTAGGCAGGACGGAAGGGTTATGACTCAGGGCAGGTGGAGGACAACCCGTGCAGCTGAGAAAGAGAGCGAGAAAGTAAGAGAGAGCGCGCGCACGCGCGCGAGAGAGAGAGACTGATGAGAATGGCTGGCATCTTAGTTTCTGCTCCATTATACTAGTGGAGTGTTCCATAACCATCTGTTCTTTGCGCCCCAGGAGGCTGAGCCCCTGTGCCAACCCAGGGCGTAGCCTCGTCTCCCTGCCCGTCTCTGTCCTTCTATCAACACACACACACACACACACACACAGTGAAAATCATTACACTCAGACAGACAAGCTAGAAAGCCATGCCGAGCGTTGACACAAAATCAGATGAACTAAAGTGACACTTCTGATCATTTTCAAAACCGTGTCATATCTAAGACCATTTGATATATTATCTCCAAATTTGTCCTGATAAGAAACATATGTGAACATACTTTTTGTTGTTGTAATACAAATTGTAAGAATTTCACAGCTGGCACAACATTGCATTTCTGCACTGAGCTGAACCTTTTTGCCCCTGACTATCCTGCAGTTTCGTTTCTGATGACTTTCTCTCTACCATGACATGAAAGGAAAACTAAGTGCTAACAGTGATTAAATTGAAAGAGAGTAACGACTCAAACCAGTTTACACACATTCACAGACTCGGGAATGAGCGATAGCTTCAATCCGCTTTTAGCCTGATGCATACAGTATTTTCCAAGCGGAGTGCATTAGGATTTTGTAAGTGGGATGTTGACAGAAAATCAAACGCGCCACAGAGCCGGTGGCCCATAATGGAGACTTAGCTCTACTTTACACACCTCCAAGATCGATGATTCACTAAACAATCAAGCCGCTCATAAGAGCTTGTTATTTTGTCTCATAATAGGTGTTAGAGCTTTTCATCATTCCTCCCTGGACGTGGTTGTGTTTGTGTACAGCAGCTGCGCTCATCCTGAAGGAATGTATGCTCCCGGTCGCGTCTCGTTTATTACTCCGCTTTTGAGTTAGATGTGTAAATGACAACTAAAATATTTGTGCCTTTAGGCACCCAAAGAT